>NC_092092.1:75337518-75567518 GCF_045679555.1 Salvelinus alpinus
GAGATGGACCCAGAGAGACAGACAGACTTTATAGGGAACAGGATGCCACTTGAGATGGACCCAGAGAGACAGACAGACTTTATAGGGAACAGGATGCCACTTGAGATGGACCCAGAGAGACAGACAGACTTTATAGGGAACAGGATGCCACTTGAGATGGACCCAGAGAGACAGACAGACTTGAGTTTTGCTAGGGTGTTGTGGACAGGGGTGGCAAATGGCCGTAATCGCATGACTCATGACTCTGGATCAGAATGTTGCGCGTTTGATCCCAGTTGTTGGAACAATTAAAAACAAATGTTTTTACCCTATCCCAAACCTTAACCCTTACCGTAACCATTTGGAATGAGTGCCTAAACTTAACCCTTACCGTAACCATTTGGAATGAGTGCCTAAACTTAACCTTTAACTTTGAAAGTTGACATTTGGAGAAATGGAACCATACAGAGCAGCAGGAGCTACAAAAACACTTCAAAATGTGACATTTGGAGAATATGGCTGAACGTCTCATTCTGCAGTGAGACTGTGAGAGCTTGTTGAGTCACCTGGCATTGCTTTGGAAAAGCCACACACAGTGCAAGATGAGTAGCTCATTAATAAGGTAAAACACTATGGAGGGGGATTGAAAATGGTGTTCCAAATTAAATTTATGTTTGTTATGAAAAAGCCTTACGCTTTCTGAATTTCATTGCATCATTAGAAAGATTATTCAGTTGACCATAATTTGGTGTCCCCCATCAATTAAAACAATGGCAGTATTTGTATGGACTTTAACAATACTCAAAGTTACTGTTTGTAAGAGAACACATTGTAAAAAATAAAAAAAATTCTTGAAGTATTGTATTACATCTCTTCACTTTTCGAATAAAGTGTCCCTGTTTTTTAACGTTCTGTTAAATTCACAATAATGCACACAATGTAAATCTCTATTGGACAGTCTGAAATCCTTCTAGCTGCTTCAGTAGAGCAGTTTCTAAGTCACTTGTGGATAAATTCACATGTTTATGTTCATACATAAATATGATTTGGTTTGAGTCTTACACCCCTATGACATTTGAGATCTGTAGCGGTCACAGTGTGTGTGTGTGTGTGTGTGTGTGTGTGTGTGTGTGTGTGTGTGTGTGTGTTTGCGTGCGTGCGTGCGTGTGTGTTTGCGTGCGTGCGTGTGTGCGTGCGTGCGCGTGTGTTGCCTGCCCAGTCTGTGGATTATCAGTCCCGGAGAATCGTTAGCACTGCTCTCTCTCCTCCTGTACTCTGTCACACACAGTCTTAATGTCACATCCCTTTTTCATCTCTACTGTCGTCTGCAGTCACTGGACTCACTGGACCAGAGTCCAGTCTGGGGCCCTGACTCACTGTAGTATCTACTCTATAGAGACACTGTATCACTAGACTTACCGCGCCAATTCAGATCACACTGCATGATCACCCTCAATGACAACATCAAACCTTTTACACCAAGGTTGTAATGCTTACTCTTCTTGCTTATGGCGATACAATGCACCAGATGATGGCATGCCATGGGTCTCTGTTGTTCCATGACAGCTGGTCCTGTAGATCCTGTTCTGTTCCTGTAGATCCTGTTCTGTTCCTGTAGATCCTCTTCTGGTCCTGTAGATCCTCTTCTGGTCCTGTAGATCCTCTTCTGGTCCTGTAGATCCTCTTCTGGTCCTGTAGATCCTCTTCTGTTCCTGTAGATCCTCTTCTGTTCCTGTATTTTATTTTATTTTTATTTATTTAACCTTTATTTAACCAGGTAGGCAAATTGAGAACACGTTCTCATTTACAATTGCGACCTGGCCAAGATAAAGCAAAGCAGTTCGACACATACAACAACACATAGTTACACATGGAGTAAAACAAACATATAGTCAATGATACAGTGAAAAAAAAATAAGTCTATATACAATGTGAGCAAGTGAGGTGAGATAAGGGAGGTGAAGGCAAACAAATATATGTATAAATAAATAAAAATATAAAAAGGCCATGGTGGCGAAGTAAATACAACACAGCAAGTAAAATAAAAAATAAAAACACTGGAATGGTTGGTTTGCAGTGGAAGAAAGCGCAAAGTAGAGACAGAAATAATGGGGTGCAAAGGAGCAAAATAAATAAATAAATACAGTAGGTAAAGAGGTAGTTGTTTGGGCTAAATTATAGATGGGCTATGTACAGGTGCAGTAATCTATGAGCTGCTCTGACAGCTGGTGCTTAAAGCTAGTGAGGGAGATAAGTGTTTCCAGTTTCAGAGATTTTTGTAGTTCGTTCCAGTCATTGGCAGCAGAGAACTGGAAGGAGAGGCGGCCAAAGGAAGAATTGGTTTTGGGGGTGACCAGAGAGATAAACCTGCTGGAGCGCGTGCTACAGGTAGGTGTTGCTATGGTGACCAGCGAGCTGAGATAAGGGGGGACTTTACCTAGCAGGGTCTTGTAGATGACCTGGAACCAGTGGGTTTGGCGACGAGTATGAAGCGAGGGCCAGCCAACGAGAGTGTACAGGTCGCAGTGGTGGGTAGTATATGGGGCTTTGGTGACAAAACGGATGGCACTGTGATAGACTGCATCCAATTTATTGAGTAGGGTTTTGGAGGCTATTTTGTAAATGACATCACCGAAGTCGAGGATTGGTAGGATGGTCAGTTTTACAAGGGTATGTTTGGCAGCATGAGTGAAGGATGCTTTGTTGCGGAATAGGAAGCCAATTCTAGATTTAACTTTGGATTGGAGATGTTTGATGTGAGTCTGGAAGGAGAGTTTACAGTCTAACCAGACACCTAGGTATTTGTAGTTGTCCACATATTCTAAGTCAGAGCCGTCCAGAGTAGTGATGTTGGACAGGCGGGCAGGTGCAGGCAGCGATCGGTTGAAGAGCATGCATTTAGTTTTACTTGTATTTAAGAGCAATTGGAGGCCACGGAAGGAGAGTTGTATGGCATTGAAGCTCGCCTGGAGGGTTGTTAACACAGTGTCAAAAGAAGGGCCAGAAGTATACAGAATAGTGTCGTCTGCGTAGAGGTGGATCAGAGAATCACCAGCACCTGTAGATCCTCTTCTGGTCCTATAGATCCTGTTCTGTTTCTGTAGATCCTCTTCTGTTCCTGTAGATCCTCTTCTGTTCCTGTAGATCCTCTTCTGTTCCTGTAGATCCTCTTCTGTTCCTGTAGATCCTCTTCTGTTCCTGTAGATCCTCTTCTGTTCCTGTAGATCCTCTTCTGGTCCTGTAGATCCTGTTCTGGTCCTGTAGATCCTCTTCTGAGACCAGTGTCTCAGCAGATGTTGTATTACCACTGGGAGTTCTGAGGCTCTGAGCTCATTTCTTATTGAGACATGCCGTGATCCCCGGGACAGAGTCTGTTGCAACCCAGGAGGATAGAGAAGGCCTTACGGAAGTCTGGGTTGAAGGCGTATATGACGGGGTTGATGGAAGAGTTGGCCCAGCCCAACCACACAAACACATCAAACATAGTGGGGCTGATACAGGTGAAGGAGTCCGCGGCACCGCGGGGCGACGGCTCACAGAACGGCACCATGCAGTTCAGGATGAAGAAGGGCAGCCAGCAGCACACGAACACGCCCACGATCAGAGTCAGCGTCTTCAGGACCTTTGTCTCCCGTTTGAACGTCATCTTGAACGAGCTTTCTGATTCGGATATGCTGGATCCTCCGCCACCTCCGCCCATACTGTTGTGTCGGTTCTTGGCGCTCTCTGCGGCCCTTTCTAGGGTGGCGATGCATCTGATCTGACGGTGAGTGATGCGGTAGATTTGGGTGTAGATGGCCACCATGATGATCACTGGGATATAGAAGCTGATCAGAGAGGTAGAGATGGCGTAGGTCCGGTTCAAGCTGAAGTGACAGTTGTCCCAGTCCTGGGGGGGCTGATGTGTGTTGTTATCCCCAACAGGGTTAGAGGAGTCTGGGGGGGCCTGGAGGCCGTAGGGGGTGGTTGTGGAGGTAGTGATGGAGGTAGAGGTAAAGGTCTGGGCATTGTGCCAGCTGAGCTGGACGGGGATGAAGGAGATGAGGACAGAGAGCGTCCAGGCCACGCTGATCATCACAAACGCCATTTTAGGAGTCATCTTCCTCTCATAGCAGAACGGGCTGGATATTGCCCAGTAACGGTCTACGCTGATCACACACAGGTTCAAGATGGACGCCGTGGAGCACATGATGTCGAACGCCACCCAAGTGTCGCAGAAGGAGCCAAACGGCCAGAACCCTGCGACCTCCGTCACGGCCTTCCACGGCATCACCAGGACAGCGACCAGGAGGTCAGAGACAGCCAACGAGATCACAAAGAAGTTGGTGACTTTGGAACGCAGGTGACGGCACTTGGTGATGGCGGTACACACAAGGATGTTGCCGAGCAACGTGGAGAGGATGAGCAGCGAGAGGAAACAGCCAGTCAGAACACGGGTTGAGGAGTCATCCAATAAGACGCCCCTGTCGCTGTCTGTGATGACCGTAGTGTCATTCGTCAGATCCATCTTCAGCGGGGAGGGAAGATGTGTGTGTGTGTGTGGTGGGGGAGGGGCGGGGGGACTGGGGGAGGGGGGGTCAATCAGCTCATAGTTTAGAGAAGAGCCGCGTCAGAAGGAAAGTCCTCTGGGTTTCTTCTTTTCATCGAAAACAAACATCTCTGATAACATCTTCTTGTTTGTTTGTGTCCCTTGATAACAAATAACAACAAGGTAAAAGACATCCCAGGCAGCCTCTCTCTGGGGTTGGCATTGTTCCAGACTCTGTATCAGTTCTGACATCCTTTGTCCTGGAGAGGTGGATGGTTGTACATATTCCCACAGGGATAGTAGAGGTTTTAGATCTCGGTACAGGGTGAGAGGAGTCCTTCTGTCTGCTATATCCCATGTGTCCTGTGGACAGACAGAAAGACAGGTAGACGGGTCACAGGCTGACAGAGGTGACTCTCCCTACCATCAGCACTGGTCTCAGGCTGACAGAGGTGACTCTCCCTACCATCAGCACTGGTCTCAGGCTGACAGAGGTGACTCTCCCTACCATCAGCACTGGTCTCAGGCTGACAGTGGTGACTCTCCCTACCATCAGCACTGGTCTCAGGCTGACAGAGGTGACTCTCCCTACCATCAGCACTGGTCTCAGGCTGACAGTGGTGACTCTCCCTACCATCAGCACTGGTCTCAGGCTGACAGAGGTGACTCTCCCTACCATCAGCACTGGTCACAGGCTGACAGAGGTGACTCTCCCTACCATCAGCACTGGTCTCAGGCTGACAGAGGTGACTCTCCCTACCATCAGCACTGGTCACAGGCTGACAGAGGTGACTCTCCCTACCATCAGCACTGGTCTCAGGCTGACAGAGGTGACTCTCCCTACCATCAGCACTGGTCTCAGTCTGACAGTGGTGACTCTCCCTACCATTAGCACTGGTCTCAGTCTGACAGTGGCGACTCTCCCTACCATCAGCACTGGTCTCAGGCTGACAGTGGTGACTCTCCCTACCATCAGCACTGGTCACAGGCTGACAGAGGTGACTCTCCCTACCATCAGCACTGGTCTCAGGCTGACAGAGGTGACTCTCCCTACCATCAGCACTGGTCTCAGTCTGACAGTGGTGACTCTCCCTACCATCAGCACTGGTCTCAGGCTGACAGAGGTGACTCTCCCTACCATCAGCACTGGTCTCAGGCTGACAGAGGTGACTCTCCCTACCATTAGCACTGGTCTCAGGCTGACAGAGGTGACTCTCCCTACCATCAGCACTGGTCTCAGTCTGACAGTGGTGACTCTCCCTACCATCAGCACTGGTCACAGGCTGACAGTGGTGACTCTCCCTACCATCAGCACTGGTCTCAGGCTGACAGAGGTGACTCTCCCTACCATCAGCACTGGTCTCAGTCTGACAGTGGTGACTCTCCCTACCATCAGCACTGGTCACAGGCTGACAGAGGTGACTCTCCCTACCATCAGCACTGGTCTCAGGCTGACAGAGGTGACTCTCCCTACCATCAGCACTGGTCTCAGGCTGACAGTGGTGACTCTCCCTACCATCAGCACTAGTCTCAGGCTGACAGAGGTGACTCTCCCTACCATCAGCACTAGTCTCAGGCTGACAGAGGTGACTCTCCCTACCATCAGCACTGGTCTCAGGCTGACAGAGGTGACTCTCCCTACCATCAGCACTGGTCTCAAGCTGACAGAGGTGACTCTCCCTACCATCAGCACTGGTCTCAGGCTGACAGAGGTGACTCTCCCTACCATCAGCACTGGTCTCAGGCTGACAGAGGTGACTCTCCCTACCATCAGCACTGGTCTCAGGCTGACAGAGGTGACTCTCCCTACCATCAGCACTGGTCTCAGGCTGACAGAGGTAACTCTCCCTACCATCAGCACTGGTCTCAGGCTGACAGTGGTGACTCTCCCTACCATCAGCACTGGTCTCAGGCTGACAGAGGTGACTCTCCCTACCATCAGCACTGGTCTCAGGCTGACAGAGGTGACTCTCCCTACCATCAGCACTGGTCTCAGGCTGACAGAGGTGACTCTCCCTACCATCAGCACTGGTCTCAGGCTGACAGAGGTGACTCTCCCTACCATCAGCACTGGTCTCAGGCTGACAGAGGTGACTCTCCCTACCATCAGCACTGGTCTCAGGCTGACAGTGGTGACTCTCCCTACCATCAGCACTGGTCTCAGGCTGACAGAGGTGACTCTCCCTACCATCAGCACTGGTCTCAGAGGACTGACAACGTAACCTCATCAGCGTTAAATCATGAACAGTGTGAGCCTACACAATAGTGGTTCTCAAAATACAACTAGGTTGTATAATTTTCCTTAATAGTGTCTGTTTAATAGTTACATTATTTTGAATAACAATCATATTGTGTTACTTACTCTGCCTCTTTGAAATACCTTTCCATGGTTCCCTGATAGAGAGAATTAGCTCTGTGTTGTTTTCACATGTTTTAATGGCAGGTCCGGTGGCATCAGATTTTTAGTACAAAAATCTCTGGCTAGACAATGAAGTCATATTCTCTTCTATTCAATTATATTGTATTGTATTGCATTCTAGTATATAGAATACTGTACTTTCCTATTTAATTCAATTATATTCTAGTTTCCCAGTGTATGTTTTTGCATACCTAGGATGCTTGTAAAAATGAGTGTGGGTTAGAACTAGATCATCTATATAACATCCAGCCAGCTCCATATAAGCAGTTACTCACCAATCTACTCAGGACAAGGCAACCATGAGATTTCCAAGAGCAGCATCACTTCTCCAAAAGTGCATTCCTTTGGGAAAACATAATTTATTTGAATAAGAACTTGTTTGTTGGGGATTGAGTTCTGTTCACTCTCTGTAAAGCTGTGGCAAATAACCTAGGCAAATAACCGAAGCCGCACCATAGTTACCAATTAGATCCATGTCAAAGAACGAAGGTAACAAATCAATGGGGTAGTAGACAGGCGACCTCCGACCTAAGTCTGGACTTCAGACCATCAGTTAACGAACGACGGTAGACGGAGAGACACGACGGTTGAAGGAGCACAATGATAATTTGATTTGACAGTTGATTAGGCCTAACCTCCCTGGCGCTTTCTGAAGTTGCGCTCGAAAAACACTTCGTTTGCGCAACGCTTCCCTCAGCGGAGTCAAGTACCGTATATCCGCTCTCCCGGTCTCCCCGTCTCCGCAACACCACCGAGAGGTCTCACTACCACCAGTGACCCCGTTTCACATCCCTGCTGTGACGTCACATTGGCCATTCGAAGATGAGACCAAATGAGACGATTGTCGTTTGGTTTATCCCCCCTGCATGCGCACTTGATTCCGGTCTGGAAAAATGTGAGCAAATCTGGTAATCTCTACTCAATCTTCACCCGTTTTTTTATTTATATAAAAATGAGCATTAGACACTCTTCCAGAATAAAAAGTTGACATTTTACAAACCTCATTGAGGAGTATCCTCCTACTTGTGTTTCTTCTTTAATAAGTGTTACTGAATAATAAAGATTTATTCAACCTTTTAGAGCATTAGTAGTCAGTGTCATTTGGGGAGAGATCATTTCCGGATGCACTTGTACACACACAGGTCCCCGAGGCCACCTAACGGAGAGAGAGAATACTGATGAATGAATGGATGGATGAAGGGATGTCTATAAATACATCTATCTGTAAAGGATGTGACCTGTGGGTAGATGAGGTCAGTCAATCAATACGAATAATTAGTGATGACCTGTGAAAGATAACTTCATGTCTAGTCAGCACATTAGCCTACACATCAAACTCCCAGCTTACGTCCCAAATGTTACCTATTCCCTAGATACTGCACTACGTTTGTAGTCCACTGTGTAGGAAATAGGGTAACATTTGGTACATTCCCCAGTTTCTCTCCATCAGAATAGAGTGCTTTCTTGTACGACCCAAAGACACCTCGGTTTTAGCCCCCTGCTGGTGCAGGTGAAATAGTGTACATCATCAACTAATAAATTGTCTGCTTCTCTAAAAATAAAACTATTTGACAGTAGCTGTCATAGTCCCAGTTGTGTCTGTCTGTCAGCTAGAACAGGGTGCTACAACAGGCAGCTGGAATATGCAGCTAGAACAGGCTGCTACAACAGGCTGCTAAAACAGGCTGCTAAAACAGGCAACTGGAACATGCAGCTACAACAGGCTGCTAAAACAGGCTACTAAAACAGGCAACTGGAACATGCAGCTAGAACAGGGTGCTACAACAGGCTGCTAAAACAGGCAACTGGAACATGCAGCTAGAATAGGCAACTGGAAAAGGCAGCTAGAACAGGCTGCTAAAACAGGCAACTGGAACAGGCTGCTAACACAGTCAACTGGAACAGGCAGTTAGAACAGGCAGCTGGAACAGGCAACTAGAACAGGCAGCTAGAACAGGCTAATAAAACAGGCAACTGGAACAGGCAGCTAGAACAGGCAGCTGGAACAGGCAACTAGAACAGGCTGCTAAAACAGGCAACTGGAACAGGCAACTGGAACAGGCAACTAGAACAGGCTGCTAAAACAGGCAACTGGAACAGGCAGCTAGAACAGGCAACTGGAACAGGCTACTAAAACAGGCAGCGAGAACAAGCAGCTGGAACAGGCAGCTGCAACAGGCTGACAGAACAGGCAGCTAGCGTGTTGAGCCACATTGAGGCAGCAGCTCAGTGATCGACACTGACAGACATATGTTAAATAACAACAGAGAAATGTACATTTTTTTGTATGACTTTGGTGTAATTTTCACAAGTATGTGGTACATTTTCACAACTCTTAGTACAAAACTCAAAACAGATCATTAAAAAGGCTAAGCAAATGTTAAATTAGCTAAGTAGCCTACAACACACAAAATCATACAAAGGACATCATATTCCCATTGGGCACTAGTCAAAAGTATCTCACTAAATAAGGACTAGGGTGCCATTTGGGACGTAGCCCACATATTGGTCTTCCTGTACTCCTCTCCAGACTTTGTACTGTAGTTGATCGTCTTAAAATATCCAAGATCTTTGGTGGAATTATTCAATGCATGATAACACAGTGGAGAGCATTCAAACAGAAAAATGCTGACAGTTACGTAGTCACCCGGAAAACACACACAAGAGCACAGCAAAATAGCGAAATTATGTTTGGAGTAACGAGTTATGTTTGGGGTGTCTTATCGCATATGTGTGCGTGTGTGTGTATGTGCGTGTGTGCGCTCGTATAAACTTTAAATCCTCGCCCTCTTCAGCTGGAGAGACTAAATAAAGGAGTCAGATAAGATCTCTCCGTCCTCATAGAGAGGATTGTGGGTAACGGCATGTATCTTCTAGTACATCATAAATCTGGTCTGTATATCTTGGTTGAGGTCTACAGAGGTGATGAACAGTGAAGCTATCACATCTCCTTTCACTGGATGCACCCCAAATGGCACCCTGGTCCCTATATAGTGCACTAGTTTTGACCAGGGCCCATAGGGTACTAGTGCCCCATATAGTGAATAGGATGCCATATGGGATACAGTGATTGTGCGATATGTCCTCCTGTGCTTCTGTTGGGATGTTGAAGTCTGTAAGGCCAGGCACCACAGGCTACCTGTCCTGTAGATTTCCAGCACGCAGAGACATAAATATGGTATCTATCTGATATCTCTCCTTACAGGGACTTGACAAATGAACCCTGGACAACACTGAATGACCTGGGTCTTGTTTGTAGGAACAAACTCCTGTCCTCCGTACAGATATCTGTAGTTTGCTATTACAGTAGCGAGGCTATATACAAAGTTTTGAAAAATATATATTTATTTTCCTTAAGAAATACAGTTGATCGCACATCATTGATGTACGTTTCTACAGTATAAAATGTAGGATTCATCCATATTCAACCATTATTGAATAAATAAATAAATAAATAATCAATACATATGACATTTGTACATTCATTTGAAATATTCTGTAATACAATATAAAATTATCTTATTTGAGAACAATTATGCTTTTCATCATGGAAGTACATAGTACCGTATATCAATGAAACGTTTTTTATTCTGTCTACAAACAGACATGAGAAGAACACGTAATACATTGTAAAAAAGTAATAATTTAACAAATAAATATGTTTGTTTGTTTAAATAATACATAAAAAAAATGACTCAAAACTTTTGAATACCTTTTCATTAAAAACATAGTGATCCAATCAGTAAGTAGTACATTGAAAAATACATTAACAATCTAAACCTGAGAATGGTCTATAAATAATCATTACTTCTGTCACAAAGAGCGATGCAGCATATTTATGGGCCTTATTACCCAAAGAGATCAATCTATAAGATATAGAGATAATCTGATTACTGTATCTATACAGTAGTATCTCTCACTCACATTCGTTTTCATTAAGGTTCTTGAGGAATAATATGTACTTCTTTATTACTAAATGGGGTGGTGCAGATCCTGGCATTCTCGTGGTGCAGATCCTGTCCTTCTTTAAAAATAAAACACATTGAACCATTAGTACTGTTGGATTCTGGGTAAACTTTGAACATTGTCATACACATAAGCGTAGTATATAAAGTAAGAGACTGGTTTTTATGTCAGAAGTTAATGGTTCTCTGTAGAAAGACAGACGGCTTTGGAATGTGTTGGGTGGATGGGAGGAAGTCACAGGATTGCTATAGGGGAAGCGGATGGACATCTGTGGATTATATGAAGGAGGGGTTGAGGTCAGGGCAGATCCCCTGAAGGGAGAATTATGGTTTACTATCCTGTTACCCTCTTCCTTTGGAACCATAAGATGTAAGGATTGGAGAGAAGGAGGAGTGTCTAAAGTGGATATATGTATACTTGTGATGATGAGAACATGTCTTTGTCTGAATACAGCTTTGTCAATCCTTTGGGAAGAATTATACTTGGTTAAACTTCTCTAGAGTCCGTGAGTTATTTACTCTGAAAAATTAGAACCTATCAGAATGTAGCCTTCGGTGTCCTGAACCAACTTCTACAAGTAGAGTGGGCATAACTGTGCCGGAGCTGGACCTGAACCAACTTCTACAAGTAGAGTGGGCAGAACTGTGCCGGAGATGGACCTGAACCAACGTCTACAAGTAGAGTGGGCAGAACTGTGCCGGAGCTGGACCTGAACCAACGTCTACAAGTGGAGTGGGCAGAACTGTGCCGGAGCTGGACCTGAACCAACGTCTACCAGTAGAGTGGGCAGAACTGTCCTGGAGCTGGACCTGAACCAACTTCTACCAGTAGAGTGGGCAGAACTGTGCCGGAGCTGGACCTGAACCAACTTCTACAAGTAGAGTGGGCAGAACTGTGTGTATTAAAAAGAGGCAAATGGCACCCTATTCCCTATTATAGTGCACTACTTTTGACCAGGGTCCATAGGGACTGACCTGTCCAAAACACTTCACTAAACAATGTGTATAAAACAGCCAGTGTTCAGAAACTCACCTCATGGGTAGAGATCTGAGGCAGAGCCTGGATGTTCTTCTGCAGTCTGTTCAGAAGTGATTTGTGTTCCTCGGTCTGACGCTTCACCTTGTCGACCACACGCTTCAGCTGAGTGGCAAACACCCCCTGGCACTTACACTCCAGCTAATACATGAGTAGACTTGATCAGACCACAATTCAGACAACAGTTGTGAGTTATGCATACACTACAGACGTGTGTGTGTGTGTGTGTGTGTGTGTGTGTGTGTGTGTGTGTGTGTGTGTGCGTGCGTGTGTGTGGATTGATGAAGGATAGATGACTTACTGCGTTATCCTTCATTTGTTGTGTTGGTACTCTGTAGTGCAGCAATGTCTGTATGATGGAAGTAAAACAGTCATTAGATAAGAAAGGCTACATTCAGAATGCCAGTATATTACAACTCCACCAGTCATCTCAGTGTCTCTGTGTATTTATTTCATTTAGAAAGCATCTCTTGTTGAACCAATGCCCTGCAGTTTGTGACTAGCCACAGTGATGCACGTAGTATGGAACTCACCAACCAACTCCTCACATGTCAACTACTGTCAGTGAGCTCAACTTTGAACACTAAGTTTACGTCCCAAATAGCACCCTTGTACTCATATAGGGCACTACTCTGGTCAAAAGTAATGCCCTACATAGGGAATAGGGTGTCATTTGTGGCACAACTCTAACTACAAGTGATGAGAACATTCCTATTACTGTATACTTACAAAATTGAAGTTCTTCTGAGTGAGGTTTTCCAAGTCTTCCATGATCTCTGTGCGTAAGTTGTTGCCCAGACAGAGATGCAGCATGTTGAGAAACATAACGATGACAACAACAGACTTTATCATTTTCATACTGTGATCTCTGGTTCTCTGTCTCTCTCTGCTTCTCTCTGTCGGTCTCTCGGTCTGTCGGTCTCTATAAAATGTGTGAAGTGAATATGATAGAGATCAGCAGCATTTATGCTTTTTATGATAAACAAACAGGAAGTTGTTGTGAGAGGGCGTAAAGAAACCGTGATGTCACTGAAACATCCCTGGTCGGAGACATCAAGGAAAACACAGTATTATCATCATCATCATCATCACCACAGCAATTAATGGTCAGGGATGATATTCGTTCATATATCAATCTGATTAAAATGTTTGATGATTATGAAAGATAGTTTCATGTTTTTTGTGTCCAGGAGCATATATGTGTTAACAAAATGCTGTCTTGTTCTGCTGCTCTCTCGTTCCAGACCAGCAGATGTCTTTTTAGAGTGTGTGTGCGCATGGTGAGAGAGATAGTGCACTGGAAAAACTATTGAGAGTCAATATATTACACTTAGCTTTCATCAAATATAGGCTCTGACATGTTGCAAAAACTTTTTGAGGAGGGGTTTTGTGGATGTGGAGCTCTGGCCTCTTGTGCGAGATGACCCAGAGATTCAGCTTGAGTTCTAGGCTACTATAGAAAGTGGTTGTCGGTGAGATAAAATTACTCTATATTTATCTGGTTGCACAGACAGACTTTTTCTGTGCCTCTCAAGCCTGCTTGAAGCACTCTGACCTAGCTTGAAACCATATTGCACATCTGCCCATGAGATAAATCTACCATGAAATGACTCTAGGTCAGGCAAGTTGCGCAATGGGGCTTTATCTGAAATGGCACCCTATTCCCTACATAGTGCACTACTTTTGACCAGAGTCCAATGGTCCCTGGTCAAATGTAGTGTACAGTGGAATAGGGTGCCACTTCGGAAGCACCCAAGCTGTCAGTCTAGGCAGTGTAAAAGTAACTTTTCATCACAGGAGGTTGGTGGCACCTTAATTGGGGAGGACGGGCTCATGGTGATGGCTGGAGTGGAATCAGTGGAATAGTATCAAATACATCAAACACATCAAACACATCTCTCCTAGGAGAGAGAGAGAATTAGAGGGAGCATGCTTTAATTCACACAGGACACCAGATAAGACGGGAGAATTACACCAGATATAACAGACTGACCCTAGCCCCCGGCACATAGATTATTGCAGCATAGATCCTGGAGGCTGAGACGGGTGAGGGGGGGAACGACACTGTGGTCCTGTCCGATGATACTACCGGACAGGGCCAACCAGGCAGGATATAACCCCACCCAAGGTGGAGTATAGCCCACCAAAATTCTAGGGACAATAAGGAGGCCTGCGTCTTGGGATTGTAGTGTACGTGTAGGTATGTACGGCAGGACGAAATCAGAGAGATAGGTAGGAGCAAGCCCATGTAATGCTTTGTAGCTTAGAAGTAAAAGCTTGAAATCAGCCCGGTATTGCGTACTCTAATCTAGAAGTGACAAACGCATACATTTATGGACCAAAGGCTTCTGATTTTTGCAATGTTACGAAGATGGAAAAAAGCTGTCCTCGAAAAATTCTTGATATGTTTGTCAAAAGAGAGATCAGGGTCCAGAGTAATGCTGAGGCCCTTAACAGTTATTTTTGAGACGATTGTACAAGCATCAAGATTAATTGCCAGATCCAACAGCAGATGTCTTTGTTTCTTGGGACCGAGAAGTAGCATCTCTGTTTTGTCTGAGTTCAAAAGTAAAACATATGCCGCCATCCACTTCCTTATGTGTCACACCCTGATCTGTGTCACCTGTCCTCGTTATTGTCTCCACCCCCTCCTTGTGTAGCTTGTTTTCCCCAGTGTATTTATCCCTGTGTTTCCAGTCTTTTTGTACCAGTTTGTCTTGTATGTTCCAAGTCAACCAGTGGTTTTCCCGGTCTTCTGCTTTTTTTGCATTTCATCTTTTTCTAGTCCTCCCGGTTTTGACCCTTGCCTGTTTCTGGACTCTGTACCTGCCTGCCTGACCAGTCTGCCTGCCTTGACCACGAGCCTGTCTGCCACTCTGTACCTCCTGGACTCTGATCTGGTTTTGACCTTTTTGCCTGTCCACGACCATTCTCTTGCCTACTTCTTTTGGATTAATAAATATTGTAAGACATCAACCATCTGCCTCCTGTGTCTGCATCTGGGTCTCGCCTTGATATTATGTCTGAAACACAGGCTTCCAGGGTAATACATTTTGGGGTTTCACCTTGTTTCATCAAACTGTACAGCTGTGTGTCGTCCACATAGCAGTGAAAGTTGACATTGTATTTCCGAATGGCATCACCAAGAGGTAGTATGTATGTGTGTGAAAACAATAGAGGTCCTAAAATGGAACATTGAAGACCACCGAAACATATAATTGATTTGTTAAAGGACAAACCATCCACAGAGACAAACTGATATCTTTCAGACCGATAAGATCTAATCCAGGCAAGAACTTGTCCGTGTAGACCAATTAGAGTTTCCAATCTCTCCAAAGAATGTGGCGATTGATGGTGTCAAAAGAAGCTCTAAGGTCTAGGAGCACGAGGACGAGGACCGATGCAGAGCCTTGGTCTGACGCCATTAAAAAGGTAATTGGCTCTAAATTGGGTCTAGACTGAAGATTTTGTATACATTCTTTGTCTTCAGGAAGGCAGTGAGTTGCTGCGCAACAGCTTTTTCTAAAATGTTTGAGAGGATTTTTTTTATTTTTTTTTATTACATTTTCCATTCATGTCAAGGTTTGGCTTTTTCAAGAGGCTTTATTACTGCCACTTTTAGTGAGTTTTGTACACATCCGGTGGATAGGGGGGCATTTATTATGTTAAACATAGGAAGGCCAAGCACAGGAAGTAGCTCTTTCAGTAGTTTAGTTGGAATAGGGTCCAATATGCAGCTTGAAGGTTTAGAGGCCATGACTATTTTCATAAATGTGTCAAGAGATACAGGATTAAAAACTTGTCTCCATTGATCCAGGTCCTGGCAGTTCTGTGCAGACTCAGGACAACTGAGCTTTGGAGAAATACGCAGATTCAAAGAGGGGTCTGTCATTTGCTTTCTAATGATCATGATTTTTTCGTTGAAGTTAATGAATTCATTACTTCTGAAGTGAACGCTATCCTCTCTTGGGAATGCTTATAGCATACCTCTGTTTGAGCAGGGAGTTTCAGTAGGCTAAACTAGCTAGTTGCATGTGCTAGCAAAGTAAGTGAAAACTGAAAGTGAAAAAAAAATGAGAACAAATCTTTCTCTCTTGCTTCTCCATTTTGGAAGAAATACATTTTTTCAAAACTGTTCAACTATTGTCTTTCTCTCGAGTCAATTACTCTCCACATTTGGATACACTGCAGTGCTAGCTAGCTGTACCTTATGTTTTCAGTACTAGATTAATTCTCTGACCCTTTGATTGGGTGGACAACATGTTAGTTCATGCTTCATGCTGCAAGAGGAAGCTCTTGCAGCATGAAGTTACAGTAACTTATAATAATTACTGTGTAAGTCTATGGTAAGGGGTGAGAACCATGAGACTCCTAAGTTTTGTATTGAAGTCAATGTACCCAGAGGAGGACGGAAGCTAGCTGTCCTCTGGCTACACCATGGTGCTACCCTACAGAGTGCTGTTGAGGCTACTGTAGACCTTCTTTGCATAATAGTGTTTTAATCAGTGACGTGATTATATTTTCTATAGTTGTATCTAAAAACAACTTTTTAATGTTTTACAATTGAAATGTTTATGAAATTCACTGAGGAGGATGGTCCTTCCCTTCCTCCTCTAAGGAGCCTCCACTGTTTGCGACTGTCTCAAAAAATGTTGGGCATTGTTCTTATTCTTCTCAATTAGGTTGGAAAAATAGGATGGCTCTTTGATATTGCACGGTACTGTCTTTCCAAGCTAGTCGGAAGATTTCCAGTTTGGTAGAGCTGTCACGATCGTTATAAGGAGTGGACCAAGATGTGGCGTGGTATGGTTCCATCCTTTATTTTGGGAGAGAAACCTAAAGAACAAAAACAATAAAGCGAACAAACGAAACGTGAAGCTCAGAGTAGTGCTCGCAGGCAAGATCTAGATACCTAGACAAGATCCCACAAAGCACAATGGGGAAATGGCTACCTAAATTTGATCCCCAATCAGAGACAACGATAAAAAGCTGCCTCTGATTGGGAACCATACCAGGCCAACATAGAAATATAATTCACCTAGATAACCCCGACCTAACCAACATAGAGAATAAAAGCTTGCTATGGTCAGGGCGTGACAAGAGCGCCATTTCCGTTACAATTTTCTGGAAGCTTCCTTCAGGGCTGGGGTATTTTCTGTATACCAGGGAGCTGATTTCTAGTGGCAAATGTTTGTTGTTTTTAGGGTATTACGCAAGGCTAAATTTACATCCTCAGTTAGATGGTTCACGGATTTTTGTACTCTGACGTCCTTGGGTAGGTCGGAGGGAGTCTGGAAGGGCATCTAGGAATCTTTGGGTTGCCCAAGAATTTATAGCACGGCTTTTGATGATCCTTGGTTGGGGTCGGAGCAGATTATTTGTTGTGATTACAAACATAATAAAATGGTGGTCCGATTGTCCAGGATTATGGCGAAAAACATTTAGATCCACAAAATGTATTCCACGTGACAAAACTAGATCCAGGGTATGACTGTGGCAATGAGTAGGCCCGGAGACATGTTGGACAAAACCCACTGAGTCGATGAAGTCACCAAAAATGTGAAAATTATCTGCCATGACTACAAGGTCCGACAGGAATTCAGGGAACTCAGTGAGGAACGCTGTATATGGCCCAGGAGGCCTGTAAACAGTAGCTATAAAAAATGATTGAGTAAGCTGCATAGATTTCATGACTAGAAGCTCAAAAGATTAAAACTCAGTCATTTGTTTTTTGTTTTGTTTTTTGCCTTCACCTCCCTTATCTCACCTCACTTGCTCACATTGTATATAGACTTATTTTTCTACTGTATTATTGACTGTATGTTTGTTTTACTCCATGTGTAACTCTTTGTTGTTGTATGTGTCTCACTGCTTTGCTTTATCTTGGCCAGGTCGCAATTGTAAATGAGAACTTGTTCTCAACTTGCCTACCTGGTTAAAAAAAGGTGAAATAAAAAATAAGTACAATAAAAAAATTGAAATTGAAATTTGCTGTCGTAAATCTTGGCAACACCTTGCAGGATGCGTAGGGGATATGGTCACTAGTGTAACCAGGAGGAGAGGCCTCATTTAACACAGTAAATTCATCAGGTTTGAGACACGTTTCAGTAAAGTCAATCACATCAAGATTACGAACAAATATTAGTTAATTGACTATAACTGCCTTGGAAGTGAGGGATCTAACATTAAGTAACCCTGTTTTGAGATGAGATATCACAATCTCTATCAATAATGGCAGGAATGGAGGAGGTCTTTATTCCAGTGAGATTGCTAAGGCGAACACAGCCATGTTTAGTTTAGCCCAACCTAGATCGAGGCACAGACACAGTCTCAATGGGGATAGCTGAGCTGACTACACTGACTGTGCTAAGCTGGCAGGCTGGCTAACAGCCTTCTACCTGGCCTGCATCCTATCTCATTGTGGAGCGAGAGGAGTTAGAGCCCTGTCTACGTTGAGAAGATGAGAGCACCACTCGAGCTAGGACGGAGTCCGTCACTCCTCAGCAGGCCAAGCTTGGTCCTATTTGTGGGTGAGTCCCAGAAATAGGGCCAATTATCTACAAATTCTATCTTTTAGAAGGGGCAGGAAAGTTTTCAACCAGCGATTGAGTTGTGAGACTGCTGTAGCGCTCATCAGTCCCCATCACTCTGTCCATTGAGCCAGGCAAGTTCAATCAAGCACAGATATAAAATATATTAAATGATTTCAAATACTATTTAAACCCAGGTCTGCCTTCTGTTGAGACATAAAGTAGGCCTAACTATACAGCCTGGCTCGCCGACCCAGAGATATGTGCTGCCTCCCAAATTACACCCTATTCCTTATATAGCGCACAACCTTTGACCAGAGCCCTATGAGCCTTGGTCCAAAGTTGTGCACTATATAGGGAATAGGGTGCCGTTTGGGACACAGCCATTGTACCACAATGTTCATTCTCACAGCAAATCAGAAATAGCACCGCTGCTCTTCTCAGTTGAGGATGTCCGGCATGGCTGAAGGTGACATCCTAGTTTCAGTGTTGCTGCCAACCCACAGGGGAACCCCTGAATCATCAGTGACGTACGCGATAACAGAGCAGGGAAATTGAAATTTGCTGTCGTAAATCTTGGCAACACCTTGCAGGATGCGCAGGGGATATGGTCACTAGTGTAACCAGGAGGAGCGGCCTCATTTAACACAGTAAATTCGTCAGGTTTGAGACATGTTTCAGTAAAGTCAATCACATCAAGATTACCAACAGATATTAGATCATTGACTATAACTGCCTTGGAAGTGAGGGATCTAACATTAAGTAACCCTGTTTTGAGATGAGATATCACAATCTCTTGCAATAATGACAGGAATGGAGGAGGTCTTTATTCCAGTGAGATTGCTAAGGCGAACACAGCCATGTTTAGTTTAGCCCAACCTAGATCGTGGCACAGACACGGTCTCAATGGGGATAGCTGAGCTGACTACAGAGCAGGGTAAAAAGGCCCGGAGAGCTGTGAGTCACGTTAGGCTAGCTATAGTGACCATTTTCTCTCTTGAATGAAATAACAAGATCCTCTGACTGCAGATAAGAGACCAGGGTGGAGAGGCCCAGACAGGTCTAAGTCACCGTGGTTACCGGTGATAATCTACATAGATGTACAGTACATGGTCATCTTGTGATAACAATAATGGTCCTATGGGGAAACCACAGCGGTCGAAAGATATTGAAGGTCATAAAGATAACATGGGTATGACAACAGGTGTTCCCCATCCTTGGTAGTGTTTAAAAAATGTTTTACTGAATTTAAATTTTACTGAATTTAAAGCCCCTCAACATTTACATAACATTTTAGTCATTTAGCAGACACTCCAATCCAGAGTGATTCACAGAAGCAATCAGATCAAGTGCCCCGCTCAAGCGCACATCGACAGATCCCTCACCCAGTCGACTCAGGAACCCCAACCAGCGACCTGTCGGCCACTGGCCCAACGCTCAACCATCCAATGCGTGCATTTGAATGTGAGTTTTTTTTTTTTTTTTATGTAAATGTTTTTACTGTCAATTTACCCCTCACTCAGAAACTTAATTCCCTCTCATCTACAGTTCCATATTCCAACCATCGGTTTCCCTCATCCCATCCCACCTATCTCTGCTTGCCACCCTCTTCAGATTTCTATGTGGGTTGGAATATTATTTGTTGTAATATTTGTTCCTTCCTTTCCATGGGATGAAATTGTAACCAGCTCTGTATAGCCTGTTTGAAAAAGGGAGAAACCTGAACATGGTTTCATTTTCAATTGAGAAGTGGTGTAAGAGTATAGCTTCCGTCTCTCTCCTCGCCCCTACCTGGGCTCAAACCAGGGACCCTCTGCACACATAGACAACAGCCACCCTCGAAGCATCGTTACCCATCGCTCCACAAAAGCCATGGCCCTTGCAGAGCAAGGGGAACAACTACTTCAAGGTCTCAGGGCAAGTGACGTCATCGATTGAAACGCTATTAGCGCGCACCACCGCTAACTAGCTAGCCATTTCACATCGGTTAGAGTGGCAATCTGCAAAAAGGAAAAAATGCCATTTTTAAACAAGGGATGAGCTTCTTTTAGTAATCTACTTGAGAACCATTTTGGGTTTAAGTAAAACTTTTGTATAAATGAAGCTTTTAAAATGTAATAATCTCAGCCCACCCAGTTCAAATTCATTACATAGATAGGCACTCTTTATCTTGTCTGGTTTAGCATCCCAGATAAAGCAAAATATTTTTTGCTCATATGATTTGAAAAACAAGTTATCAGGAGTACAGAGCGCCATAAATAAGTGAGTAACAGAGTTAATCAGAGTAATTGTTCCATAAATAGACAGGTATTTGCCTCTATGGTTGCAGGATCTTGCCTATTTGTGCACATTTTTTATTGAAATTCATTGTGGAGCGCTCATTAATATTTTTTATGATATGAATACCAAGTACTACTTCAACATCAGCCCATTTTATAGGTAAACTGCAGGGTAATGTAAAAGTTGTCTTTTAAACATCCAAAACGTAATATGACATACTTCAATCATAATTGAGTTTCAGGCCAGAAAATCATCTAGATCTTCAATGAGACATTGCAGGGATCTAGCATGTGGACTTAATATAAAACTTGAGTCTTCAACAAATATGGACACCTTTGATTTTAGGCCTGGGATTTTTTTTTTGGGGGGGGGGGGGGGGGGGTTTAAGGCTAATCCCCTAATGTCCTTATTTGATGTGATTTTAATAGCTAGCATTTCAATGGCCATAATGAATACATATGGTAACAGTGGACACCCTTGTTTAACTCTTGACAGTAGTAATGAATACAATGGGAGACAGAAGCTGATTTCAAGCGCAGGGCGCAGCAGGTGTTTATTAGGAAAGGACCACAGGAGGAGGCAGGTAGCTGGGTCCAGGGACAGGCAGAAGGTCATACACAGGGAGTACAAACAGGTAACAGTACAGGCAGGGGAAAGGCTAATGACATAGTCCGGGAGATCAGGCAAGAGGTTGCTGACAGGAATTCAGATGGGCAAAAGTACAGGCAGTGAATAGGCAAAAAGGCGTCGTTAGTGAGGATGTTAGTCCGTTAGTCCTCCCGTTATGATACACGGGAGGACTAATACGGAAATAAACAGAGCTCCGACTAGAACGTGTAACAAAAACAAACAATACCTCACAATGATGGGGTGCAAAAAACTGAACTAAATAGTGTGTGATAATGACATACAGGTGTGTGAACAGGTGATCAGAATTCAGGTGATTGGGATCTGGAGAGTGAGTTGCGTTCAGGTGATCTATGTGTTTGAGAGTGTGGGCTGGAAAGTGAGCTACGTTTAGGGGATCTATGTGTTTGAGAGTGTGTGTTGGAAGCAGACGTTACAACAGTAGTGGCCATTATTTACTATTTTACACCTGGGGTTGCTATACATTACTTTTACCCATTGAATAAGAGACTCAACAAAATACAACTTACATGCATTTAAATATTCATTTCAGTCTGACTTTATTAAAGGCCTTTTTAAAACTGTACAAACCCTGTGGTTTGTACAAGGTTTGCCTCACCCCTAGAGAGAACTCACCCTCAAACCAAAATAGCATTCTCTAGCTCGGCCACATAGTAAGAGGTCATTCAAAAATTATATTAATTACATTAATCATACAGTCTCTTTTTCACCAAACTTAATCCGTGTTTCATATAGAAATACTGTACATCATGTTTCACATTGCAATACATGTTCATATACAGTGCATTCGTAAAGTATTCAGACCCCTTGACATTTTCCACATTGTGTTACGTTACAGCCTTACTCAAAACATAATTAAATAGTTTTTTTTCTCCACATCAATCGACACACAATACCCCATAATGACAAAGCAAAACATGTTTTTATACATTTTGCTAATGTATCAAATAAAATAAAAACTGAAATATCACATTTACAGAAGTATTCAGACCCTTTACTCAGTACTTTGTTGAAGCACCTTTGTCAATGATTACAGCCTTGAGTCTTCATGGGTATCCATTCATTCTGAGTCACTCTCCCGGTCAATTTCTCTGATTTTCACCACTGTTGCTGGCTGCCATCCTTTGTCCCTCTCCATGCACACTCGCTCTTCCTCCCGAAACAAAGGAAGTGGTGACGCCGTTCTGTCATAGTTTTTCTTCTGCTGCAGCCGTCTGCGTTTCAAGCCATGATGGAAATGTTTGGGAGTCAATGGCTGAAGGGCTGCTTTACTTGTAGGTAGGTTGGAACGTAGGACACGTCCCATGAGTAGCTGAGCAGGGGAGTACTGCAGACCTGTGACAGGTGTGTTTCTTAGGTTCAGGAGAGCTGTGTGAGGGTCAATACCTGTCTATGCTGTCAACTTTAGTTTTTCACTGACTGAATGGTCCTCTCAGCCATTCCATTTGACTGGGGAAACCCTGGACCAGAATGAGTGATTTTGAAACCCCACTCTTTTGAAAACTGAGCCATCTCAGCACTGGCAAAGGGTACATGATCTGCAATCAGTTCAGCTGCAATACCATGTCTAGCAAACACAGCTTTAAACTGTGCTATGACAGTACCTGATGTCTACCTGATGTCTTGTCCGACAGCCTCAGCACCTCTGGATATTTGGAGTAGTAATCCACTATCAGAAGAAATTAGTCTCCTTGGAACTCCAAGATGTTGTAAAAGCACAGAGATGACAAACCTCCTCTGAACCCATACCATGGATGCGTCCCAAAGGGCATCATATTCCCAATGGGCCCTGGTCAAAACTAGTGCACTATATAGGGAATAGGGTGCCATTTGGGGTGCATCCAGTGAAAGGAGATGTGATAGCTTCACTGTTCATCACCTCTGTAGACCTCAACCAAGATATACAGACCAGATTTATGATGTACTAGAAGATACATGTCGTTACCCACAATCCTCTCTATGAGGACGGAGAGATCTTATCTGACACCTTTATTTAGTCTCTCCAGCTGAAGAGGGCGAGGATTTAAAGTGTATACGAACGCACACACGCACATACACACACACGCACACATATGCGATAAGACACCCCAAACATAACTCGTTACTCCAAACATCATTTAGCTATTTTGCTGCGCTCTTGTGTGTGTTTTCCGGGTGACTATGTAACTGTCAGCATTTTTCTGTTTAATTCCACCAAAGATCTTGGATATTTTAAGACGATCAACTAGAGTACAAAGTCTGGAGAGGATTACAGGAAGACCAACATGTGGGTTACGTCCCAAATGGCACCCTATTCCCTATTTAGTGCAATACTTTTGACCAGGGCCCATAGGGTACTAGTGCACCATATAGTGAATAGGATGCCATATGGGACACAAGAGATTGTGCAATGTTTCCTCCTCTGCGTCACGTTCTGACCATAGTTCTTTTGTATTTTCTTTGTTTTAGTGTGGTCAGGGCGTGAGTTGGGTGGGTAATCTATGTTTTCTATTTCTGTGTTGGTTTTCTGTGTTTGGCCTGATATGGTTCTCAATCAGAGGCAGCTGTCAATTTATGTCCCTGATTGGGAACCATATTTAGGTAGCCTGTTTTGTGGGTGGTTGTTTTCAGTCTTTGTGTGTCTGCACCAGATAGAACTGTTTCGGTTTTCACTTTGTTGTTTTTGTATTATGAGTTGTTCACTTTCATTAAATAAGATGAACAATTACCACGCTGCACATTGGTCC
Organism: Salvelinus alpinus; assembly: GCF_045679555.1. Taxonomy (NCBI): domain Eukaryota; kingdom Metazoa; phylum Chordata; class Actinopteri; order Salmoniformes; family Salmonidae; genus Salvelinus; species Salvelinus alpinus. The sequence goes on from NC_092092.1 coordinate 75,361,630, forward strand.
TCCGATCCGTCAAACTTCTCCTCCTCAGACGAGGAGGAAGACGACAGCCGTTACACTCTACTTATGTTGGGGGTTAGGATGTTGAAGTCTGTAAGGCCAGTCACCACAGGCTGACATGACATGCTACCTGTTCCTGTAGATTTCCAGCACGCAGAGACATAAATATGGTATCTATCTGATATCTCTCCTGACAGGGACTTGACAAATGAACCTAACAGAATGTAGCCTTCGGTGTCCTGAACCAACTTCTACAAATAGAGTGGGCAGAACTATGCCGGAGCTGGACCAACGTCTACAAGTAGAGTGGGCAGAACTATGCCGGAGCTGGACCTGAACCAACGTCTACAAGTAGAGTGGGCAGAACTATGCCGGAGCTGGACCTGAACCAACGTCTACCAGTAGAGTGGGCAGAACTGTGCCGTAGCTGGACCTGAACCAACTTCTACAAGTAGAGTGGGCAGAACTATGCCGGAGCTGGACCTGAACCAACGTCTACAAGTAGAGTGGGCAGAACTGTGCCGGAGCCGGACCAACGTCTACAAGTAGAGTGGGAAGAACTGTGCCGATAGGGTTACTTAATGTTAGATCCCTCACTTCAAAGGCAGTTATAGTCAATGAACTAATCACTGATCATAATCTTGATGTGATTGGCCTGACTGAAACATGGCTTAAGCCTGATGAATTTACTGTGTTAAATGAGGCCTCACCTCCTGGTTACACTAGTGACCATATCCCCCGTGCATCCCGCAAAGGCGGAGGTGTTGCTAACATTTACGATAGCAAATTTCAATTTACAAAAAAAAAAATGACTGAGTTTTCGTCTTTTGAGCTTCTAGTCATGAAATCTATGCAGCCTACTCAATCACTTTTTATAGCTACTGTTTATAGGCCTCCTGGGCCATATACAGCGTTCCTCTCTGAGTTCCTGAATTCCTATCAGACCTTGTAGTCATAGCAGATCATATTTTAATTTTTGGTGATTTTAATATTCATATGGAGAAGTCCACAGACCCACTCCAAAAGTCTTTCTGAGCCATCATCGACTCAGTGGGTTTTGTCCAACATGTCTCTGGACCTACTCACTGCCACAGTCATACTCTGGACCTAGTTTTGTCCCATGGAATAAATGTTGTAGATCTTAATGTTTTTCCTCATAATCCTGGACTGTCGGACCACCATTTTATTACGTTTGCAATCGCAACAAATAATCTGCTCAGACCCCAACCAAGGAGCATCAAAAGTCGTGCTATAAATTCTCAGACAACACAAAAATTCCTTGACGCCCTTCCAGACTCCTTCTGCCTACCCAAGGACGTCAGAGGACAAAAATCAGTTAACCACCTAACTGAGGAACTCAATTTAACCTTGCGCAATACCCTAGATGCAGTTGCACCCCTAAAAACGAAAAACATTTGTCATAAGAAACTAGCTCCCTGGTATACAGAAAATATCCGAGCTTTGAAGCAAGCTTCCAGAAAATTGGAACGGAAATGGCGCCACACCAAACTGGAAGTCTTCCGACTAGCTTGGAAAGACAGTACCGTGCAGTACCGAAGAGCCCTCACTGCTGCTCGATCATCCTACTTTTCCAACTTAATTGAGGAAAATAAGAACAATCCAAAATTTATTTTTGATACTGTTGCAAAGCTAACTAAAAAGCAGCATTCCCCAAGAGAGGATGGCTTTCACTTCAGCAGTAATAAATTCATGAACTTCTTTGAGGAAAAAATCATGATCATTAGAAAGCAAATTACGGACTCCTCTTTAAATCTGCATATTCCTCCAGGGCTTAGCTGTCCTGGATCTGCACAGCTCTGCCAGGGCCTGGGATCGGGAGAGAAACTTAAGTGTTTTAGTACTATATCTCTTGACACAATGATGAAAATAATCATGGCCTCTAAACCTTCAAGCTGCATACTGGATCCTATTCCTACTAAACTACTGAAAGAGCTGCTTCCTGTGCTTGGCCCTCCTATGTTGAACATAATAAACGGCTCTCTATCCACCGGATGTGTACCAAACTCACTAAAAGTGGCAGTAATAAAGCCTCTCTTGAAAAAGCCAAACCTTGACCCGGAAAATATAAAAAACTATCGGCCTATATCGAATCTTCCATTCCTCTCAAAAAAAATTGAAAAAGCTGTTGCACAGCAACTCACTGCCTTCCTGAAGACAAACAATGTATACGAAATGCTTCAGTCTGGTTTTAGACCCCATCATAGCACTGAGACCTCACTTGTGAAGGTGGTAAATGACCTTTTAATGGCGTCAGACCGAGGCTCTGCATCTGTCCTCGTGCTACTAGACCTTAGTGCTGCCTTTGACACCATCGATCACCACATTCTTTTGGAGAGACTGGAAACCCAAATTGGTCTACACGGACAAGTTCTGGCCTGGTTTAGATCTTACCTGTCGGAAAGATATCAGTTTGTCTCTGTGAATGGTTTGTCCTCTGACAAATCAACTGTACATTTCGGTGTTCCACAAGGTTCCGTTTTAGGACCACTATTGTTTTCACTATATATTTTACCTCTTGGGGATGTTATTCGAAAACATAATGTTAACTTTCACTGCTATGCGGATGACACACAGCTGTACATTTCAATGAAACATGGTGAAGCCCCAAAATTGCCCTCGCTAGAAGCCTGTGTTTCAGACATAAGGAAGTGGATGGCTGCAAACTTTCTACTTTTAAACTCGGACAAAACAGAGATGCTTGTTCTAGGTCCCAAGAAACAAAGAGATCTTCTGTTAAATCTGACAATTAATCTTGATGGTTGTAAAGTCGTCTCAAATAAAACTGTGAAGGACCTCGGCGTTACTCTTGACCCTGATCTCTCTTTTGACGAACATATCAAGACTGTTTCAAGGACAGCTTTTTTCCATCTACGTAACATTGCAAAAATCAGAAATTTTCTGTCCAAAAATGATGCAGAAAAATTAATCCATGTATTTGTTACTTCTAGGTTAGACTACTGCAATGCTCTACTTTCCGGCTACCCGGATAAAGCACTAAATAAACTTCAGTTAGTGCTAAATACGGCTGCTAGAATCCTGACTAGAACCAAGAAATTTGATCATATTACTCCAGTGCTAGCTTCCCTACACTGGCTTCCTGTTAAGGCAAGGGCTGATTTCAAGGTTTTACTGTTAACCTATAAAGCGTTACATGGGCTTGCTCCTACCTATCTTTCCGAGTTGGTCCTGCCGTACATACCTATACGTACGCTACGGTCACAAGACGCAGGCCTCCTAATTGTCCCTAGAATTTCTAAGCAAACAGCGGGAGGCAGGGCTTTCTCCTATAGATCTCCATTTTTATGGAACGGTCTGCCTACCCATGTGAGAGACGCAGACTCTGTCTCAACCTTTATGTCTTTACTGAAGACTTATCTCTTCAGTAGGTCATATGATTGAGTGTAGTCTGGCCCAGGAGTGTGAAGGTGAACTGAAAGGCTCTGGAGCAACGAACCGCCCTTGCTGTCTCTGCCTGGCCGGTTCCCCTCTCTCCACTGGGATTCTCTGCCTCTAACCCTACTACAGGGGCTGAGTCACTGGCTTACTGGTGCTCTTTCATGCCGTCCCTGGGAGGGGTGCGTCACTTGAGTGGGTTGAGTTACTGACGTGATCTTCCTGTCTGGGTTGGCGCCCCCCCTTGGTTTGTGCTGTGGTGGAGATCTTTGTGGGCTATACTCGGCCTTGTCTCAGGATTGTAAGTTGGTGGTTGAAGATATCCCTCTAGTGGTGTGGGGGCTGTGCTTTGGCAAAGTGGGTGGGGTTATATCCTTCCTGTTTGGCCCTGTCCGGGGGTTTCTTCTGATGGGGCCACAGTGTCTCCTGACCCCTCCTGTCTCAGCCTCCAGTATTTATGCTGCAGTAGTTTATGTGTCGGGGGGCTAGGGTCAGTTGGTTATACCTGGAGTACTTCTCCTATCTTATCCAGTGTCCTGTGTGAATTTAAGTATGCTCTCTAATTCTCTCGTTCTCTCTTTCTTTCTCTCTCTCGGAGAACCTGAGCCCTAGGACCATACGTCACGGCAAACCGGGCATGATGACTCCTTGCTGTCCCCAGTCCGCCTGGCCTTGCTGCTATTCCAGTTTCAGCTGTTCTGCCTGCGGTTATGGAACCCCTACCTGTCCCAGACCTGCTGTTTTCAACTCTTAATGATCGGCTATGAAAAGCCAACTGATATTTATTCCTGATTATTATTTGACCATGCTTGTCATTTATGAACATTTTGAAAATCTTGGCTCTCTCTAATTCTCTCCTTCTCTCTTTCTTTCTCTCTCTCGGAGGACCTGAGCCCTAGGACCATACGTCACGGCAAACCGGGCATGATGACTCCTTGCTGTCCCCAGTCCGCCTGGCCTTGCTGCTATTCCAGTTTCAGCTGTTCTGCCTGCGGTTATGGAACCCCTACCTGTCCCAGACCTGCTGTTTTCAACTCTTAATGATCGGCTATGAAAAGCCAACTGATATTTATTCCTGATTATTATTTGACCATGCTTGTCATTTATGAACATTTTGAAAATCTTGGCTCTCTCTAATTCTCTCTTTCTTTCTCTCTCTCGGAGGACCTGAGCCCTAGGACCATACGTCAGGACTACCAGGCATGATGACTCCTTGCTGTCCCCAGTCCACCTGGCCTTGCTGCTATTCCAGTTTCAACTGTTCTGCCTGCGGTTATTCATGATTATTATTTGACCATGCTTGTCACTTATGAATATTTTGAACATCTTGGCATAGTTCTGTTATAATCTCCACCCGGCACAGCCAGAAGAGGACTGGCCACCCCTCATAGCCTGGTTCCTCTCTAGGTTTCTTCCTAGGTTTTGGCCTTTCTAGGGAGTTTTTCCTAGCCACCGTGCTTCTACACCTGCATTGCTTGCTGTTTGGGGTTTTAGACTGGGTTTCTGTACAACACTTTGAGATATCAGCTGATGTACGAAGGGCTATATAAAATAAACTTGATTTGATTTGATTTGATTTGTGCCGGGGCTGGACCTGAACCAACATCTACCAGTAGAGTGAGCAGAACTGTGCCGGACCTGAACCAACATCTACCAGTAGAGTGGGCAGAACTGTGCCGGAGCTGGACCTGAACCAACGTCTACAAGTAGAGTGGGCAGAACTGTGCCGGAGTTGGACCAACGTCTACAAGTAGAGTGGGAAGAACTGTGCCTGAGCTGGACCTGAACCAACGTCGACAAGTATAGAGGGAAGAACTGTGCCTGAGCTGGACCAACGTCTACAAGTAGAGTGGGAAGAACTGTGCCGATAGGGTTACTTAATGTTAGATCCCTCACTTCAAAGGCAGTTATAGTCAATGAACTAATCACTGATCATAATCTTGATGTGATTGGCCTGACTGAAACATGGCTTAAGCCTGATGAATTTACTGTGTTAAATGAGGCCTCACCTCCTGGTTACACTAGTGACCATATCCCCCGTGCATCCCGCAAAGGCGGAGGTGTTGCTAACATTTACGATAGCAAATTTCAATTTACAAAAAAAAAAATGACTGAGTTTTCGTCTTTTGAGCTTCTAGTCATGAAATCTATGCAGCCTACTCAATCACTTTTTATAGCTACTGTTTATAGGCCTCCTGGGCCATATACAGCGTTCCTCTCTGAGTTCCTGAATTCCTATCAGACCTTGTAGTCATAGCAGATCATATTTAAATTTTTGGTGATTTTAATATTCATATGGAGAAGTCCACAGACCCACTCCAAAAGTCTTTCTGAGCCATCATCGACTCAGTGGGTTTTGTCCAACATGTCTCTGGACCTACTCACTGCCACAGTCATACTCTGGACCTAGTTTTGTCCCATGGAATAAATGTTGTAGATCTTAATGTTTTTCCTCATAATCCTGGACTGTCGGACCACCATTTTATTACGTTTGCAATCGCAACAAATAATCTGCTCAGACCCCAACCAAGGAGCATCAAAAGTCGTGCTATAAATTCTCAGACAACACAAAAATTCCTTGACGCCCTTCCAGACTCCTTCTGCCTACCCAAGGACGTCAGAGGACAAAAATCAGTTAACCACCTAACTGAGGAACTCAATTTAACCTTGCGCAATACCCTAGATGCAGTTGCACCCCTAAAAACGAAAAACATTTGTCATAAGAAACTAGCTCCCTGGTATACAGAAAATATCCGAGCTTTGAAGCAAGCTTCCAGAAAATTGGAACGGAAATGGCGCCACACCAAACTGGAAGTCTTCCGACTAGCTTGGAAAGACAGTACCGTGCAGTACCGAAGAGCCCTCACTGCTGCTCGATCATCCTACTTTTCCAACTTAATTGAGGAAAATAAGAACAATCCAAAATTTATTTTTGATACTGTTGCAAAGCTAACTAAAAAGCAGCATTCCCCAAGAGAGGATGGCTTTCACTTCAGCAGTAATAAATTCATGAACTTCTTTGAGGAAAAAATCATGATCATTAGAAAGCAAATTACGGACTCCTCTTTAAATCTGCATATTCCTCCAGGGCTTAGCTGTCCTGGATCTGCACAGCTCTGCCAGGGCCTGGGATCGGGAGAGAAACTTAAGTGTTTTAGTACTATATCTCTTGACACAATGATGAAAATAATCATGGCCTCTAAACCTTCAAGCTGCATACTGGATCCTATTCCTACTAAACTACTGAAAGAGCTGCTTCCTGTGCTTGGCCCTCCTATGTTGAACATAATAAACGGCTCTCTATCCACCGGATGTGTACCAAACTCACTAAAAGTGGCAGTAATAAAGCCTCTCTTGAAAAAGCCAAACCTTGACCCGGAAAATATAAAAAACTATCGGCCTATATCGAATCTTCCATTCCTCTCAAAAAAATTTGAAAAAGCTGTTGCACAGCAACTCACTGCCTTCCTGAAGACAAACAATGTATACGAAATGCTTCAGTCTGGTTTTAGACCCCATCATAGCACTGAGACTGCACTTGTGAAGGTGGTAAATGACCTTTTAATGGCGTCAGACCGAGGCTCTGCATCTGTCCTCGTGCTACTAGACCTTAGTGCTGCCTTTGACACCATCGATCACCACATTCTTTTGGAGAGACTGGAAACCCAAATTGGTCTACACGGACAAGTTCTGGCCTGGTTTAGATCTTACCTGTCGGAAAGATATCAGTTTGTCTCTGTGAATGGTTTGTCCTCTGACAAATCAACTGTACATTTCGGTGTTCCACAAGGTTCCGTTTTAGGACCACTATTGTTTTCACTATATATTTTACCTCTTGGGGATGTTATTCGAAAACATAATGTTAACTTTCACTGCTATGCGGATGACACACAGCTGTACATTTCAATGAAACATGGTGAAGCCCCAAAATTGCCCTCGCTAGAAGCCTGTGTTTCAGACATAAGGAAGTGGATGGCTGCAAACTTTCTACTTTTAAACTCGGACAAAACAGAGATGCTTGTTCTAGGTCCCAAGAAACAAAGAGATCTTCTGTTAAATCTGACAATTAATCTTGATGGTTGTAAAGTCGTCTCAAATAAAACTGTGAAGGACCTCGGCGTTACTCTTGACCCTGATCTCTCTTTTGACGAACATATCAAGACTGTTTCAAGGACAGCTTTTTTCCATCTACGTAACATTGCAAAAATCAGAAATTTTCTGTCCAAAAATGATGCAGAAAAATTAATCCATGTATTTGTTACTTCTAGGTTAGACTACTGCAATGCTCTACTTTCCGGCTACCCGGATAAAGCACTAAATAAACTTCAGTTAGTGCTAAATACGGCTGCTAGAATCCTGACTAGAACCAAGAAATTTGATCATATTACTCCAGTGCTAGCTTCCCTACACTGGCTTCCTGTTAAGGCAAGGGCTGATTTCAAGGTTTTACTGTTAACCTATAAAGCGTTACATGGGCTTGCTCCTACCTATCTTTCCGAGTTGGTCCTGCCGTACATACCTATACGTACGCTACGGTCACAAGACGCAGGCCTCCTAATTGTCCCTAGAATTTCTAAGCAAACAGCGGGAGGCAGGGCTTTCTCCTATAGATCTCCATTTTTATGGAACGGTCTGCCTACCCATGTGAGAGACGCAGACTCTGTCTCAACCTTTAAGTCTTTACTGAAGACTTATCTCTTCAGTAGGTCATATGATTGAGTGTAGTCTGGCCCAGGAGTGTGAAGGTGAACTGAAAGGCTCTGGAGCAACGAACCGCCCTTGCTGTCTCTGCCTGGCCGGTTCCCCTCTCTCCACTGGGATTCTCTGCCTCTAACCCTACTACAGGGGCTGAGTCACTGGCTTACTGGTGCTCTTTCATGCCGTCCCTGGGAGGGGTGCGTCACTTGAGTGGGTTGAGTTACTGACGTGATCTTCCTGTCTGGGTTGGCGCCCCCCCTTGGTTTGTGCTGTGGTGGAGATCTTTGTGGGCTATACTCGGCCTTGTCTCAGGATTGTAAGTTGGTGGTTGAAGATATCCCTCTAGTGGTGTGGGGGCTGTGCTTTGGCAAAGTGGGTGGGGTTATATCCTTCCTGTTTGGCCCTGTCCGGGGGTTTCTTCTGATGGGGCCACAGTGTCTCCTGACCCCTCCTGTCTCAGCCTCCAGTATTTATGCTGCAGTAGTTTATGTGTCGGGGGGCTAGGGTCAGTTGGTTATACCTGGAGTACTTCTCCTATCTTATCCAGTGTCCTGTGTGAATTTAAGTATGCTCTCTAATTCTCTCGTTCTCTCTTTCTTTCTCTCTCTCGGAGAACCTGAGCCCTAGGACCATACGTCACGGCAAACCGGGCATGATGACTCCTTGCTGTCCCCAGTCCGCCTGGCCTTGCTGCTATTCCAGTTTCAGCTGTTCTGCCTGCGGTTATGGAACCCCTACCTGTCCCAGACCTGCTGTTTTCAACTCTTAATGATCGACTATGAAAAGCCAACTGATATTTATTCCTGATTATTATTTGACCATGCTTGTCATTTATGAACATTTTGAAAATCTTGGCTCTCTCTAATTCTCTCCTTCTCTCTTTCTTTCTCTCTCTCGGAGGACCTGAGCCCTAGGACCATACGTCACGGCAAACCGGGCATGATGACTCCTTGCTGTCCCCAGTCCACCTGGCCTTGCTGCTATTCCAGTTTCAGCTGTTCTGCCTGCGGTTATGGAACCCCTACCTGTCCCAGACCTGCTGTTTTCAACTCTTAATGATCGGCTATGAAAAGCCAACTGATATTTATTCCTGATTATTATTTGACCATGCTTGTCATTTATGAACATTTTGAAAATCTTGGCTCTCTCTAATTCTCTCTTTCTTTCTCTCTCTCGGAGGACCTGAGCCCTAGGACCATACGTCAGGACTACCAGGCATGATGACTCCTTGCTGTCCCCAGTCCACCTGGCCTTGCTGCTATTCCAGTTTCAACTGTTCTGCCTGCGGTTATTCATGATTATTATTTGACCATGCTTGTCACTTATGAATATTTTGAACATCTTGGCATAGTTCTGTTATAATCTCCACCCGGCACAGCCAGAAGAGGACTGGCCACCCCTCATAGCCTGGTTCCTCTCTAGGTTTCTTCCTAGGTTTTGGCCTTTCTAGGGAGTTTTTCCTAGCCACCGTGCTTCTACACCTGCATTGCTTGCTGTTTGGGGTTTTAGACTGGGTTTCTGTACAACACTTTGAGATATCAGCTGATGTACGAAGGGCTATATAAAATAAACTTGATTTGATTTGATTTGATTTGTGCCGGGGCTGGACCTGAACCAACATCTACCAGTAGAGTGAGCAGAACTGTGCCGGACCTGAACCAACATCTACCAGTAGAGTGGGCAGAACTGTGCCGGAGCTGGACCTGAACCAACGTCTACAAGTAGAGTGGGCAGAACTGTGCCGGAGTTGGACCAACGTCTACAAGTAGAGTGGGAAGAACTGTGCCTGAGCTGGACCTGAACCAACGTCGACAAGTATAGAGGGAAGAACTGTGCCTGAGCTGGACCAACGTCTACAAGTAGAGTGGGAAGAACTGTGCCGATAGGGTTACTTAATGTTAGATCCCTCACTTCAAAGGCAGTTATAGTCAATGAACTAATCACTGATCATAATCTTGATGTGATTGGCCTGACTGAAACATGGCTTAAGCCTGATGAATTTACTGTGTTAAATGAGGCCTCACCTCCTGGTTACACTAGTGACCATATCCCCCGTGCATCCCGCAAAGGCGGAGGTGTTGCTAACATTTACGATAGCAAATTTCAATTTACAAAAAAAAAAATGACTGAGTTTTCGTCTTTTGAGCTTCTAGTCATGAAATCTATGCAGCCTACTCAATCACTTTTTATAGCTACTGTTTATAGGCCTCCTGGGCCATATACAGCGTTCCTCTCTGAGTTCCTGAATTCCTATCAGACCTTGTAGTCATAGCAGATCATATTTTAATTTTTGGTGATTTTAATATTCATATGGAGAAGTCCACAGACCCACTCCAAAAGTCTTTCTGAGCCATCATCGACTCAGTCGACTCAACTTCTACAAGTAGAGTGGGAAGAACTGTGCCTGAGCTGGACCTGAACCAACGTCTACAAGTAGAGTGGGAAGAACTGTGCCTGAGCTGGACCTGAACCAACGTCTACAAGTAGAGTGGGCAGAACTGTGCCGGAGCTGGACCACTTTGGGGTGTCTTATCGCATATGTGTGCGTGTGTGTGTATGTGCGTGTGTGTGTATGTGCGTGTGTGTGTATGTGCGTGTGTGTGTATGTGCGTGTGTGTGTATGTGCGTGTGTGCGCTCGTATAAACTTTAAATCCTCGCCCTCTTCAGCTGGAGAGACTAAATAAAGGAGTCAGATAAGATCTCTCCGTCCTCATAGAGAGGATTGTGGGTAACGGCATGTATCTTCTAGTACATCATAAATCTGGTCTGTATATCTTGGTTGAGGTCTACAGAGGTGATGAACAGTGAAGCTATCACATCTCCTTTCACTGGATGCACCCCAAATGGCACCCTGGTCCCTATATAGTGCACTAGTTTTGACCAGGGCCCATAGGGTACTAGTGCACCATATAGTGAATAGGATGCCATATGGGACACAGTGATTGTGCGATATGTCCTCCTCTGCTTCTGTTGGGATGTTGAAGTCTGTAAGGCCAGGCACCACAGGCTGACATGACATGCTACCTGTCCTGTAGATTTCCAGCACGCAGAGACATAAATATGGTATCTATCTGATATCTCTCCTTACAGGGACTTGACAAATGACCCCTGGACAACACTGAATGACCTGGGTCTTGTTTGTAGGAACAAACTCCTGTCCTCCGTACAGATATCTGTAGTTTGCTATTACAGTAGCGAGGCTATATACAAAGTTTTGAAAAATATATATTTATTTTCCTTAAGAAATACAGTTGATCGCACATCATTGATGTACGTTTCTACAGTATAAAATGTAGGATTCATCCATATTCAACCATTATTGAATAAATAAATAATCAATACATATAACATTTGTACATTCATTTGAAATATTCTGTAATACAATTTAAAATTATCTTATTTGAGAACAATTATGCTTTTCATCATGGAAGTACATAGTACCGTATATCAATGAAACGTTTTTTATTCTGTCTACAAACAGACATGGGAAAAACACGTAATACATTTTTAAAAAGTAATAATTTAACAAATAAATATGTTTGTTTGTTTAAATAAATAAATAAATACATTAAAAAAATGACTCAAAACTTTTGAATACCTTTTCATTAAAAACATAGTGATCCAATCAGTAAGTAGTACATTGAAAAATACATTAACAATCTAAACCTGAGAATGGTCTATAAATAATCATTACTTCTGTCACAAAGAGCGATGCAGCATATTTATGGGCCATATTACCCAAAGAGATCAATCTATAAGATATAGAGATAATCTGATTACTGTATCTATACAGTAGTATCTCTCACTCACATTCGTTTTCATTAAGGTTCTTGAGGAATAATATGTACTTCTTTAGAACGATTGTCGTCTGTAAACGGGGTAGCTCTTTGTTCATCATGGGGCAGATACTGGCCTCCTTTAAAAATAAAACACATTCAACCATTAGTATGCAGCCTTCGGTGTCCTGAACCAACTTCTACCAGTAGAGTGGGCAGAACTGTGCCTGAGCTGGACCTGAACCAACTTCTACCAGTAGAGTGGGCAGAACTGTGCCTGAGCTGGACCTGAACCAACTTCTACCAGTAGAGTGGGAAGAACTGTGCCTGAGCTGGACCTGAACCAACTTCTACCAGTAGAGTGGGAAGAACTGTGCCTGAGCTGGACCTGAACCAACTTCTACCAGTAGAGTGGGAAGAACTGTGCCTGAGCTGGACCTGAACCAACTTCTACCAGTAGAGTGGGAAGAACTGTGCCTGAGCTGGACCTGAACCAACTTCTACCAGTAGAGTGGGAAGAACTGTGCCTGAGCTGGACCTGAACCAACTTCTAACAGTAGAGTGGGAAGAACTGTGCTGGAGCTGGACCTGAACCAACTTCTACCAGTAGAGTGGGAAGAACTGTGCCTGAGCTGGACCTGAACCAACTTCTACCAGTAGAGTGGGAAGAACTGTGCTTGAGCTGGACCTGAACCAACTTCTACCAGTAGAGTGGGAAGAACTGTGCCTGAGCTGGACCTGAACCAACGTCTACAAGTAGAGTGGGAAGAACTGTGCCTGAGCTGGACCTGAACCAACGTCTACAAGTAGAGTGGGAAGAACTGTGCCTGAGCTGGACCTGAACCAACGTCTACAAGTAGAGTGGGAAGAACTGTGCCTGAGCTGGACCTGAACCAACTTCTACCAGTAGAGTGGGCAGAACTGTCCTGGAGCTGGATCTGAACCAACGTCTACCAGTAGAGTGGGAAGAACTGTCCCGGAGCTGGACCTGAAGTGCAACCGTTTGCCAATAACACTTCACAAAACAGTCGCTATGTCCCAAATGGCACCCTATTCCAATGGTCCCGGGTCAAAAGTAGTGCATTAAATTGGGAATAGGGTGCCATTTAGGATGCTACCAGAGAGTGTTTAGGGAGTGACCTGTCCAAAACACTTGAATAAACTATGTGTATTAAACAGAGGCAAATGGCACCCTATTCCCTATATAGTGCACTACATTTGACCAGGGCCTATAGGGACTGACCTGTCCAAAACACTTCACTAAACAATGTGTATAAAACAGCTAGTGTTCAGAAACTCACCTCAGGGGTAGAGTTCTGAGGCAGAGCCTGGATGTTCTTCTGCAGTCTGTTCAGAAGTGGTTTGTGTTCCTCGGTCCGGGCCTTCACCTTGTCGACCACACGCTTCAGCTGAGTGGCAAACACCCCCTGGCACTTACACTCCAGCTAATACATGAGTAGACTTGATCAGACCACAATTCAGACAACAGTTGTGAGTTATGCATACACTACAGACGTGTGTGTGTGTGTGTGTGTGTGTGTGTGTGTGCGTGCGTGTGTGTGTGTGTGTGTGTGTGTGTGTGTGTGTGTGTGTGTGTGTGTGTGTGTGTGTGTGTGTGTGTGTGTGTGTGTGTGTGTGTGTGTGTGTGTGTGTGTGTGTGTGTGTGTGTGTGTGTGTGTGTGTGTGTGGATTGATGAAGGATAGATGACTTACTGCGCTATCCTCCATTTCTTGTGCTGGTACTCTGTAGTGCAGCAATGTCTGTATGATGGAAGTAAAACAGTCATTAGATAAGAAAGGCTACATTCAGAAAGACACTATATTACAACTCCACCAGTCATCTCAGTGTCTCTGTGTATTTATTTCATTTAGAAAGCATCTCTTGTTGAACCAATGCCCTGCAGTTTGTGACTAGCCACGGTGATGCACGTAGTATGGAACTCACCAACCAACTCCTCACATGTCAACTACTGTCAGTGAGCTCAACTTTGAACTCTAAGTTTACGTCCCAAATAGCACCCTTGTACTCATATAGGGCACTACTCTGGTCAAAAGTAATGCCCTATATAGGGAATAGGGTGTAATTTTTAGCACAACTCTAACTACAAGTGATGAGAACATTCCTAACACTGTATACTTACAAAAGTGAAGTTCTTCTGAGTGAGGTTTTCCAAGTCTTCCAGGATCTCTGTGCATAAGTTGTTGCCCAGACAGAGATGCAGCATGTTGAGAAACATAACGACGACAACAACAGACTTTATCATTTTCATACTGTGATCTCTGGTTCTCTGTCACTCTCTGCTTCTCTCTGTCGGTCTCTCGGTCTGTCGGTCTCTGTAAAATGTGTGAAGTGAATATGATAGAGATCAGCAGCATTGATGCTTTTTATGATAAACAAACAGGAAGTTGTTGTGAGAGGGCGTAAAGAAACCGTGATGTCACTGTTTAGTCCTCCTCGGAGACATCAAGGAAAACACAGTATCATCATCATCATCATCATCACCACAGCAATTAATGGTCAGGGATAACGATAAACACGAAATATAGTTTCATGTTTTTTGTGTCCAGGAGCATATATGTGTTAACAAAATGCTGTCTTGTTCAATGCAAATCTATTAAAGATGTTTAGAATTGCTGCTCTCTCGTTCCAGACCAGCAGGTGTCTTTTTAGAGTGTGTGTGCGCATGGTGAGAGAGATAGTGCACTGGAAAAACTATGGAGAGTCAATATATTACACTTAGCTTTCATCAAATATAGGCTCTGACATGTTGCAAAAACTTTTTGAGGAGGGGTTTTGTGGATGTGGAGCTCTGGCCTCTTGTGCGAGATGACCCAGAGATTCAGCTTGAGTTCTAGGCTACTATAGGAAGTGGTTGTCAGTGAGATAAAATAACTCTATATTTATCTGGTTGCACAGACAGACTTTTTCTATTCCTCTCAAGCCTGCTTGAAGCACTCTGACCATGCTTGAAACCATATTGCACATCTGCCCATGAGATAAATCTACCATGAAATGACTCTAGGTCAGGCAAGTTACACAATGGGGCTGCATCTGAAATGGCACCCTATTCCCTATATAGTGCACTACTTTTGACCAGAGTCCAATGGTCCCTGGTCAAATGTAGTGTACAAGGGAATAGGGTGCCATTTCGGAAGCACCCAGGCTGTCAGTCTAGGCAGTGTAAAAGTAACTTTTCATCACAGGAGGTTGGTGGCACCTTAATTGGGGAGGACGGGCTCATGGTGATGGCTGGAGTGGAATCAGTGGAATAGTATCAAATACATCAAACACATGGGTTTCATTCCTTTCACTCTGTTGCAGCCATTATTATGAGCCGTCCACTGCTTTCCAGTGAAGAAGCTGTGGGGTTTCTCAGCCTTCTCTAGTGTGTGAGGAAGAGTAGACTAATAGTACCCTGTGTGAAGCAGAGTTTCTGTAGTGTCAATGAAACCTTATCAGGGACTATCATCTCAGCCACATTGCTGAGGCTGACGCTGGGTTAGGTTTTTTTTCTTCTTAGAATTTTCTGTTGGGACCAGATTTGAATAACTAGCCTTAACCCTAAGCCTAAGCCTAATCTTAACCTTAACCCTAAGCCTAACCCTAATCTTAACCTTAACCCAGTTCCATCATTCGAATGGTAAAGGAATATGAGCTGCCTACAGAGTCTTTGATTATTGCATGGTTCATGAACGTGGTCAGAACACATGGAAATCTGTGACAAATTTTGACTATGTTCCAAATGGCACCCTATTCCCTTTACAGGGCACTACATCTACCAGGGCCCATATAGGGAATAGGGTGCCATTTGGGAAGCAGGCTATGAGATGGTTATCTCTGCTGTTCAAATCATGTTTCCTGTCAGAACTAGATGTTTACATTTGCATATTCACATCTAGACCCACTCACACATCTCCTCCATGAGTCTGACTATATCTCATATGTATAGTGCACACTGGAGGTAATACGCCTCAGCTACATTTCCTGTACATTAATCATATACATGTACAGTATGTCACAATTAGCATGCTCTAATAAATGATCACATTTTTTATTCATTATTTTTACATAACAAATTCTGATGATTAAATTGTCCACTCTCCCAGCCTTCCATTTCCAGCTGGTGCCAGCCAGGCATTCTGTGTAATGTGTTTCTGTTGTGATGTGTGTTTACTTATGTTTGTGCTAATGTCATTTTCCCTCAGAGTGGCTATGTAATTGCTTAACACTTATGCATACACACCCCCATAACCAAGTCTAGAATGATTACACTAATTCACTAATATGTCTGTGTAGTGGTAGAGCCTCATGCTGGTTAACGCAACAACATCATCCTATAGCTATATAGAATCAAGCAGAAACACCATCCTATCAGATCTGGGTTCAAATATTATTCTCAATAATTAAAATAGTTTGAGCCTTTGCTCTGGCCTGCCTGGAATGGCCGATTTGTGGGGTTGCAGGGCAGGGTTGCAGATTTGGGGCTACTCAATCAATCAAATATTTTTATGAAGCCATTTTTACATCAGCAGATGTCACAAAGTGCTGTACAGAAACCCAGCCTAAAACCCCAAACAGCAAGCAATGCTGATGTAGAAGCACCGTGGCTATGAAAAACTCCCTAGAAAGGCAGGAACTTAGGAAGAAACCTAGAGAGGAACCAGAATCTGAGGGGTGGCCAGTCCTCTTCTGGCAGTGCCGGGTGGAGATTATAAGGGTACATGGCCATTAAGGACAGATTGTTGTTCAAGACGTTCAAATGTTCATAGATGACCAGCAGGGTCAAATAATAATCACAGTGGTTGTAGAGGGTGCAACAGGTCAGTACCTCAGGAATAAATGTCAGTTGGCTTTTCATAGCCTAGCATTCAGAGGTCGAGACAGCAGGTGCGGTAGAGAGAGAGAGAGAAATAGCAGGACAAGGTAGCACGTCCGGTGAACAGGTCAGAGTTTCATAGCCACAGGAAGAACAGTTGAAACTGGAGCAGCAGCACGACCAGGTGGACTGGGGACAGTCAGGAGTCATCAGGCCAGGTAGTCCTGAGGCATTGTCCTAGGGCTCAGGTCCTAGGAGAGAGAGAGAATTAGAGGGAGCATGCTTTAATTCACACAGGACACCAGATAAGATGGGAGAATTACACCAGATATAACAGACTGACCCTAGCCCCCCGGCACATAGATTATTGCAGCATAGATCCTGGAGGCTGAGACGGGGGAGGGGGGGAACGACACTGTGGTCCTGTCCGACGATACTCCCGGACAGGGCCAACCAGGCAGGGTATAACCCCACCCAAGGTGGAGTATAGCCCACCAAAATTCTAGGGACAATCAGGAGGCCTGCGTCTTGTGATTGTAGCTGCCTGACCAGTCTGCCTGCCTTGACCACGAGCCTGTCTGCCACTCTGTACCTACTGGACTCTGATCTGGTTTTGATCTTTTTGCCTGTCCACGACCATTCTCTTGCCTACTTCTTTTGGATTAATAAACATTGTAAGACATCAACCATCTGCCTCCTGTGTCTGCATCTGGGTCTCGCCTTGATATTATGTCTGAAACACAGGCTTCCAGGGTAAGCAATTTTGGGGTTTCATCAAAATGTACAGCTGTGTGTCGTCCGCATAGCAGTGAAAGTTGACATTGTATTTCCGAATGGCATCACCAAGAGGTAGTATGTATGTGTGTGAAAACAATAGTGGTCCTAAAATGGAACATTGAAGAACACCGAAACGTATAATTGATTTGTTAGAGGACAAACCATCCACCAAGGCAAACTGATATCTTTCAGACCAATAAGATCTAATCCAGGCAAGAACTTGTCCGTGTAGACCAATTAGTTTACAATCTCTCCAAAGAATGTGGTGATCGATGGTGTCAAAAGAAGCACTAAGGTCTAGGATGCAGAGCCTTGGTCTGACACCATTAAAAAGGTAATTTACAACCTTCAGGAGTGCAGTCTCAGTGCTATGATGGGGTCTAAAACCAGACTGAAGCATTTTGTATACATTATTTGTCTTCAGGAAGGCAGTGAGTTGCTGTGCAACAGCTTTTTCTAAAATGTTTGAGAAGAATTGGGGTTAGAAAAAATACATTTTCCATGTCAAGGTTTGGCTTTTTCAAGAGGCTTTATTACTGCCACTTTTAGTGAGTTTGGTACACATCCGGTGGATAGGGGGGCATTTATTATGTTAAACATAGGAAGGCCAAGCACAGGAAGTAGCTCTTTCAGTAGTTTAGTTGGAATAGGGTCCAATATGCAGCTTGACGGTTTAGAGGCCATTACTATTTTCATAAATGTGTCAAGAGATACAGGATTAAAAAACTGGTCTCCATTGATCCAGGTCCTGGCAGTTCTGTGCAGACTCAGGACAACTGAGCTTTGGAGAAATACGCAGATTCAAAGAGGGGTCTGTAATTTGCTTTCTAATGATCATGATTTTTTCGTGATTTTTTCGTTTTTACTGCTGAAGTGAACGCTATCCTCTCCTGGGAATGCTTATAGCATACCTCTGTTTGAGCAGGGAGTTTCAGTAGGCTAAACTAGCTAGTTGCATGTGCTAGCAAAGTAAGTGAAAACTGAAAGTGAAAAAAAATGAGAACAAATCTTTCTCTCTTGCTTCTCCATTTTGGAGGAAATACTTTTTTTCAAAACTGTTCAACTATTGTCTTTCTCTCGAGTCAATTACTCTCCACATTTTTATACACTGCAGTGCTAGCTAGCTGTACCTTATGTTTTCAGTACTAGATTAATTCTCTGACCCTTCGATTGGGTGGACAACATGTTAGTTCATGCTGCAAGAGCTCTGATAGGCAGGAGGACGTCCTCCGGAAGTTACTGTGTAACTTATAATAATTACTGTGTAAGTCTACGGAAAGGGGTGAGAACCATGAGACTCCTAAGTTTTGTATTGAAGTCAATGTACCCAGAGGAGGACGGAAGCTAGCTGTCCTCTGGCTACACCATGGTGCTACCTTACAGAGTGCTGTAGGCTACTGTAGACCTTCTTTGCATAATAGTGTGTTTTAATCAAAGACGTGATTATATTTTCTATAGTTGTATCTAAAAATAACTTTTTAATGTTTTACAATATAAATGTTTATGAAATTCACTGAGGAGGATGGTCCTTCCCTTCCTCCTCTAAGGAGCCTCCACTGTTTGCGACTGTCTCAAAACATTTGTTGGCATTGTTCTTATTCTCCTCAATTAGGTTGGAGAAATAGGATGGCTCTTCAATATTGCACGGTACTGTCTTTCCAAGCTAGTCGGAAGATTTCCAGTTTGGTAGAGCTGTCACGATCGTTATAAGGAATGGACCAAGATGCAGCGTGGTATGGTTCCATCCTTTATTTTGGGAGAGAAACTTAAAGAACAAAAACAATAAAGCGAACAAACGAAACGTGAAGCTCAGAGTAGTGCTCGCAGGCAAGATCTAGATACCTAGACAAGATCCCACAAAGCACAATGGGGAAATGGCTACCTAAATATGATCCCCAATCAGAGACAACGATAAAAAGCTCCCTCTGATTGGGAACCATACCAGGCCAACATAGAAATATAATTCACCTAGATAACCCCGACCTAACCAACATAGAGAATAAAAGCTCACTATGGTCAGGGCGTGACAAGAGCGCCATTTCCGTTACAATTTTCTGGAAGCTTCCTTCAGGGCTGGGGTATTTTCTGTATACCAGGGAGCTGATTTCTAGTGGCAAATGTTTGTTGTTTTTAGGGTATTACGCAAGGCTAAGTTTACATCCTCAGTTAGATGGTTCACAGATTTTTGTACTCTGACGTCCTTGGGTAGGTCGGAGGGAGTCTGCAAGGGCATCTAGGAATCTTTGGGTTGCCCAAGAATTTATAGCACGGCTTTTGATGATCCTTGGTTGGGGTCGGAGCATATTATTTGTTGTGATTACAAATGTAATAAAATGGTGGTCCGATTGTCCAGGATTATGACGAAAAACATTTAGATCCACAATATTTATTCCACGTGACAAAACTAGATCCAGGGTATGACTGTGGCAATGAGTAGGTCCGGAGAAATGTTGGACAAAACCCACTGAGTCGATGATGGCCCCGAAAGCCTGGGGTCTGTGGACTTTTCCATGTGAATAGTGAAGTCACCAAAAATGTGAAATTATCTGCCATGACTACAAGGTCCGACAGGAATTCAGGGAACTCAGTGAGGAACGCTGTATACGGCCCAGGAGGCCTGTAAACAGTAGCTATAAAAAATGATTGAGTAAGCTGCATAGATTTAATGACTAGAAGCTCAAAAGATTAAAACTCAGTCATATTATTTTTATGTAAATTGTATTTGCTGTCGTAAATCTTGGCAACACCTTGCAGGATGCGTAGGGGATATGGTCACTAGTGTAACCAGGAGGAGCGGCCTCATTTAACACAGTAAATTCGTCAGGTTTGAGACATGTTTCAGTAAAGTCAATCACATCAAGATTACCAACAGATATTAGATCATTGACTATAACTGCCTTGGAAGTGAGGGATCTAACATTAAGTAACCCTGTTTTGAGATGAGATATCACAATCTCTTGCAATAATGACAGGAATGGAGGAGGTCTTTATTCCAGTGAGATTGCTAAGGCGAATACAGCCATGTTTAGTTTAGCCCAACCTAGATCGAGGCACAGACACGGTCTCAATGGGGATAGCTGAGCTGACTACACTGACTGTGCTAAGCTGGCAGGCTGGCTATCTCATTGTGGAGCGAGAGGAGTTAGAGCCCTGTCTACGTTGAGAAGATGAGAGCACCCCTCGAGCTAGGACGGAGTCCGTCACTCCTCAGCAGGCCAAGCTTGGTCTTGTTTGTGGGTGAGTCCCAGAAATAGGGCCAATTATCTACAAATTCTATCTTTTGGAAGGGGCAGAAAAGTTTTCAACCAGCGATTGAGTTGTGAGACTGCTGTAGCGCTCATCAGTCTCCATCACTCTGTCCATTGAGCCAGGCAAGTTCAATCAAGCACAGATATAAAATATATTAAATGATTTCAAATACTATTTAAACCCAGGCCTGCCTTCTGTTGAGACATAAAGTAAGCCTAACTATACAGCCTGGCTCGCCGACCCAGAGATATGTGCTGCCTCCCAAATTACACCCTATTCCTTATATAGCGCACAACTTTTGACCACAGCCCTATGAGCCTTGGTCCAAAGTTGTGCACTATATAGGGAATAGGGTGCCGTTTGGGACACAGCCATTGTACCACAATGTTCATTTTCACAGCAAAGCAGAAATAGCACCGCTGCTCTTCTCAGTTGAGGATGTCCGGCATGGCTGAAGGTGACATCCTAGTTTCAGTGTTGCTGCCAACCCACAGGGGACCCCTGGATCATCAGTGATGTAGGCGATAACAGAGCAGGGTAGAAAGGCCCGGAGAGCTGTGAGTCACGTTAGGCTAGCTGTAGTGACCATTTTCTCTCTTGAATGAAATAACAAGATCCTCTGACTGCAGATAAGAGACCAGGGTGGAGAGGCCCAGACAGGTCTGAGTCACCGTGGTTACCGGTGATAATCTACATAAATGTACAGTACATGGTCATCTTGTGATAACAATAATAGTCCTATGGGGAAACCACAGCGGCAGAAAGATATTCAAGGTCATAAAGATAACATGGATATGACAACAGGTTTTCCCCATCCTTGGTAGTGTTTAAAAAATGTTCTACTGAATTTAAAAACATACAATTCACCTGCAGTGAAGACGCTCAACATTTACATAACATTTTAGTCATTTAACAGACACTCCAATCCAGAGTGATTCACAGAAGCAATCAGATCAAGCACCCCGCTCAAGCGCACATCGACAGATCCCTCACCCAGTCGACTCAGGAACCCCAACCAGCGACCTGTCGGCCACTGGCCCAACGCTCAACCATCCAATGCGTGCATTTGAATGTGAGGTTTTGTGTTTTTTTTTTATGTACATTTTTTTACTGTCAATTTACCCCTCACTCAGAAACTTCATTCCCTCTCATCTCCAGTTCCATATTCCAACCATCGGTTTCCCTCATCCCATCCCACCTATCTCTGCTTGCCACCCTCTTCAGATTTCTATGTGGGTTGGAATATTATTTGTTGTAATATTTGTTCCTTCCTTTCCATGGGATGAAATTGTAACCAGCTCTGTATAGCCTGTTTGAAAAAGGGAGAAACCTGAACATGGTTTCATTTTCAATTGAGAAGTGGTGTAAGAGTATAGCTTCCGTCTCTCTCCTCGCCCCTACCTGGGCTCGAACCAGGGACCCTCTGCACACATAGACAACAGCCACCCTCGAAGCATCGTTACCCATCGCTCCACAAAAGCCGTGGCACTTGCAGAGCAAGGGGAACAACTACTTCAAGGCCTCAGAGCAAGTGACGTCATCGATTGAAACGCTATTAGCGCGCACCACCGCTAACTAGCTAGCCATTTCACATCGGTTAGAGTGGCAATCTGCAAAAAGGCAAAAATGCAATTTTTAAACAAGGGATGAGCTTCTTTTAGTAATCTACTTGAGAACCATTTTGGGTTTAAGTAAAACTTTTGTATAACTGAAGCTTTTAAAATGTAATAATCTCAGCCCACCCAGTTCAAATTTATTACATAGATAGGCAGGCTTTATCTTGTCTGGTTTAGCATCCCAGATAAAGCAAAATATTTTTTGCTCATATGATTTGAAAAACAAGTTATCAGGAGTACAGAGCGCCATAAATAAGTGAGTAACAGAGTTAATCAGAGTAATTGTTCCATAAATAGACAGGTATTTGCCTCTAAGGTTGCAGGATCTTGCCTATTTGTGCACATTTGTTATTGAAATTCATTGTGGAGCGCTCATTAATATTTTTTATGATATGAATACCAAGTACTACTTCAACATCACCCATTTTATAGGTAAACTGCAGGGTAATGTAAAAGTTGTCTTTTAAACATCCAAAACGTAATATGATATACTTCAATCATAATTGAGTTTCAGGCCAGAAAATCATCTAGATCTTCAATGAGACATTGCAGGGATCTAGCATGTGGACTTAATATAAAACTTGAGTCTTCAACAAATATGGACACCTTTGATTTTAGGCCTGGGATTTTTTTTTTGGGGGGGGGGGGGGGTTTAAGGCTAATCCCCTAATGTCCTTATTTGATGTGATTTTAATAGCTAGCATTTCAATGGCCATAATGAATACATATGGTAACAGTGGACACCCTTGTTTAACTCTTCTTGACAGTAGTAATGAATACAATGGGAGACAGAAGCTGGTTTCAAGCACAGGGCGCAGCAGGTGTTTATTAGGAAAGGACCACAGGAGGAGGCAGGTAGCTGGGTCCAGGGACAGGCAGAAGGTCATACACAGGGAGTCCAAACAGGTAACAGTACAGGCAGGGGAAAGGCTAATGATATAGTCCGGGAGATCAGGCAAGAGGTTGATGACAGGCAGCGAATAGGCGTCGTTAGTGAGGATGGCCAAAAACTATGATACACGGGAGGACTAATACAGAAATAAACAGCTCTCCGACTAGAACATGTAACAAAAACAAACAATACCTCACAATGACGGGGTGCAAAGAACTGAACTAAATAGTGTGTGTAAATGACATACAGGTGTGTGAACAGGTGATCAGAATTCAGGTGATTGGGATCTGGAGAGTGAGCTGCGTTCAGGTGATCTATGTGTTTGAGAGTGTGGGCTGGAAAGTGAGCTGCGTTTAGGGGATCTATGTGTTTGAGAGTGTGAGTTGGAAAGTGAGCTACGTTTAGGGGATCTATGTGTTTGAGAGTGTGAGTTGGAAAGTGAGCTGCGTTTAGGGGATCTATGTGTTTGAGAGTGTGAGTTGGAAAGTGAGCTACGTTTAGGGGATCTATGTGTTTGAGAGTGTGGGCTGGAAAGTGAGCTGCGTTTAGGGGATCTATGTGTTTGAGAGTGTGGGCTGGAAAGTGAGCTGCGTTTAGGGGATCTATGTGTTTGAGAGTGTGGGCTGGAAAGTGAGCTACGTTTAGGGGATCTATGTGTTTGAGAGTGTGAGTTGGAAAGTGAGCTACGTTTAGGGGATCTATGTGTTTGAGAGTGTGAGTTGGAAAGTGAGCTGCGTTTAGGGGATCTATGTGTTTGAGAGTGTGAGTTGGAAAGTGAGCTACGTTTAGGGGATCTATGTGTTTGAGAGTGTGAGTTGGAAAGTGAGCTACGTTTAGGGGATCTATGTGTTTGAGAGTGTGAGTTGGAAAGTGAGCTGCGTTTAGGGGATCTATGTGTTTGAGAGTGTGAGTTGGAAAGTGAGCTACGTTTAGGGGATCTATGTGTTTGAGAGTGTGAGTTGGAAAGTGAGCTACGTTTAGGGGATCTATGTGTTTGAGAGTGTGGGCTGGAAAGTGAGCTACGTTTAGGGGATCTATGTGTTTGAGAGTGTGAGTTGGAAAGTGAGCTACGTTTAGGGGATCTATGTGTTTGAGAGTGTGAGTTGGAAAGTGAGCTACGTTTAGGGGATCTATGTGTTTGAGAGTGTGAGTTGGAAAGTGAGCTACGTTTAGGGGATCTATGTGTTTGAGAGTGTGAGTTGGAAGCAGACGTTACAACAGTAGTGGCCATTATTTACTATTTTACACCTGGGGTTGCTATACATTACTTTTACCCATTGAATAAGAGACTCAACAAAATAAAACTTACATGCATTTAAATATTCATTTCAGTTGGACTTTATTAAAGGCCTTTTTAAAATGGTGGTTTGTACAGGGTTTGCCTCAACCCCTAGAGGGAACTCACCCTCAAACCAAAATACCATTCTCTACCTAGGCCACATAGTAAGAGGTCTTTAAAAAATGATATTCATTACATTACAACACACTTCAACATATCTGAATGGAGTATGCCCCAATATGTTGGCATGTACACCACCTGATTTCTGTGGCTGACATTGAATTGATTTGTCATTGAATATTTAACATCAAATTAGAGTTGTTGATTTGGTTCTTCTGGGTGCTGAGGTGACGTTAGGTTTAAAGTCTGATCTCTAACGTAATCACTATTCCTATTAAATGTGATGACTTGGTTCTAAAAGTGGTTGGAATCTGAAAGGTGCCTTAAGTTCCAGTCAACAGTCAGAAGGTGTTGTTTTCTTTACATATGTCTGCACACCATCAGTGTGTGGGCAGAGAGATGAGTGACAAGGTACAGAATATGGGTTGAGGGGGATATTTCTGATGTCAGATTGTGTGATGATAGGAAGCCATTCCTAGTTCTCCTGACTCAGACAGCTATGCACTACAGGCAGTCCATATCTCATCCTGTCTATCTTGTCTCTAATACAGCACTTTTCCACTAAGCGTGTGTGTGTGTGTGTGTGTGTGTGTGTGTGTGTGTGTGTGTGTGTGTGTGTGTGTGTGTGTGTGTGTGTGTGTGTGTGTGTGTGTGTGTGTGTGTGTGTGTGTGTGTGTGTGTGTGTGTGTGTGTGTGTGCGTGTGCGTGTGTGTGCATGTGTGGGAAACTTCAAAGAGGACAGATGGTGTGATGATATGAGTCCTGCAACACATTTCCGCTCACAACCATCTATTTGTTGAACCCATCACGTAATCATGTTTATCACACAGACCTCACCATGAGATATATCCACTGATAGAGAAGATAGAACTATGGGACGTGGATGGATAATACCACATCACAGTGTGTGAAATTCCCAAACAATAGAGGGAGCTGCTGTGTTCAATTCTTAGATGAACACATTGTTAAAATATCTCATTATTCAAAATACGTGGGAGATCAAAATGTTACCTGGAAATGCCATCCTCTCCCCCACCTACCCACCGGCAGTGGTGGAAAGTACTACTTAAGTCGTTTTTGGGGTAACTTTACTTTTTATATTGTTGACAACTCTTTATTTTACTTCACTACATTCCTAATGAAAATAACGTACTTTTTACTGCATACATTTTCCCTGATACCCAAAAGAACTCATTACATTTTGAATGCTCAGCAGGACAGATAAATGGTACAATTCATGCAACATCTCTACTGCCTCTGATCTGGTGGACTCACTAAACAGAGAACATCCCCAGTCATCTCTACTGTCTCTGATCTGGTGGACTCACTAAACAGAGAACATCCCCAGTCATCTCCTGCCTCTGATCTGGTGGACTCACTAAACAGAGAACATCCCCAGTCATCTCTACTGCCTCTGATCTGGTGGACTCACTAAACAGAGAACATCCCCAGTCATCTCTACTGCCTCTGATCTGGTGGACTCACTAAACAGAGAACATCCCCAGTCATCTCTACTGCCTCTGATCTGGTGGACTCACTACACACAAATGGTTTGTTTGTAAATGATGTCTGAGTGTTTGAGTGTGCCCCTGGCTATCCGTAAATAACAAAAACAAGAAAATGGTGCCGTCTGGTTTGCTAAATATAAGGAATTTGAAATTATTTATACTTTTACGTTTGATACTTAAGTACACAAAAAAATATTTTTTTAGACTTACTCAAGTAGTATTTTACTGCGTCACTGTTACGTGAGTCGTTTTCTATAAAGAAATCTTTACTTTTACTCAAGTATGACAATTGGGTACTTTTTACACCTCTGCCCACCGGTTTTTCCAACTTTCCATAATGTAATGATGAGCAAGCAGAGACAGAATGTGCCTCCCAAATGGCACCCTATTCCCTATACAGGTTTAGACCAGAGAGTAGTGCACAAAAGTAGTGCACTATATAGGGAATAGGATGCCATTTGGGACGCAACCAGATCTTTCAGACCTTACTGGTGACCTATGACCTATGTAATTTATATGTGCGTACGTGTGCGTAGGAAGAACAAGTGATACTAATTGTTTAGCTCCACTTGGTCACAGCTGAGCTAAATAAAGCTTATGAGGTGTGAAGACGGACATGAAACTCCTATGATTCAAACACATGGGAGGGGCTTATTACTGTGTACTTTTAGGGGATTTTCTAAAATGGTCTCAGGCTGACTTTTAACCAAATTTTGCGCAATCCATTGCATAACCTCTAACAGTTGGGAAGCTAATTTCCTCTCTGGCCAGTAGAGGGCAGTACAGAATGTTGTTCCCTCCCGCTGTATCAAAAGATGATCATTACTATTAAGTGCAATATGTTTATGTCTGGGCGGGTGTTTGTCCTCATGGAGATGTGCAAAGGGAAGGGATCACTGTTGTCGCCTCGCTTTCCAACCAAGGTGCAAGAATTGAGGAGCAAACCGAAGGAGCGAGGAGATTCAGGAACACAGAGGACAATGGAATTGAATAAAAAACAGCTTCTTTATTGCTAAAAGTAGAACCAGCACGTTTTGGCTTCGAAGAAAAACCTGATGAAGGTGAAAGGCCGAAACACGCTGGTTCTATGTTTAGCAATAAATACGCTTTTTCATTTAATTCCATTGTCCTCCAAGTGTTGCTGAATGTCCTCATCATGGAGATGTGTGAATGTCCTCATCATGGAGATGTGTGAATGTCCTCATCATGGAGATGTGTGAATGGATCTCGATGAGAATATGATGCAAAGGAAAACATTTCTGGGTTATGACAGGAAATCATGAGACAGCAGAGATAACCATCTCATACTCTGAAACAACGCTACGTCCCAAATGAAACCCTATTCCCTATATAGTGCACTACTTTTGACCAGGGCCCATAGGTAGTGCACAATATAGGGAATACAGTGCCATTTGGGACATGCAGCTATCCTCTGAAACAGTTTCTGCAACCCCGCGACCCATGCTATGGAACACAAATAGATTAGGGGTGTCTTGCTTATCTAACTAACTAACAGGCATTACCTGACCTACCGTACATCTCTGCTGGTTGTTTCAAACTTGGCAGAACAATGACAGACCAGACGAATGTGCTGATAAAGATTCCTCTTTCATAAACTCAGCAAAAAAAGAAATATCCTTTCTTTGTCAACTGTGTTTATTTTCAGCAAACTTGACGTGTAAATATTTGTATGAACATAACAAGATTCACAGACATGTGACTTACAGAAATGGAAAAATGTGTCCATGAACAAAGGGGGGGGGGGGGGGTCAAAATCAAAAGTAACAGTCAGTATCTGGTGTGGCCACCAGCTGCATTAGGTACTGCAGTGCATCTCCTCCTCATGGACTGCACCAGATTTGCCAGTTCTTGCAGTGAGATGTTACACCACTCTTCCTCCAAGGCACCTGCAAGTTCCCGGACATTTCTGGGGGGAATGGCCCTAGCCCTCACCCTCCGATCCAACAGGTCCCAGAAGTGCTCAATGGGATTGAGATCCGGGCTCTTCGCTGGCCCTGACAAAACACTGACATTCCTGTCCTGCAGGAAATCACGCACAGAACGAGCAGTATGGCTGGTGGCATTGTCATGCTGGAGGGTCATGTCAGGATGAGCCTGCAGGAAGGGTACCACATGAGGGAGGATGTCTTCCCTGTAACGCACAGCGTTGAGATTGCCTGCAATGACAACACGCTCAGTCCGATGATGCTGTGACATACCGCCCCAGACCATGACGGACCCTCCACCTCCAAATCCATCCCGCTCCAGAGTACAGGCCTCGGTGTAACGCTCATTCCTTCGACGATAAATGCGAATCCGACCATCACCCCTGGTGAGACAAAACCACGACTCGCCAGTGAAGAGCACTTTTTGCCAGTCCTGTCTGGTCCAGCGACGGTGGGTTTGTGCCCATAGGCGACATTGTTGCTGGTGATGTCTGGTGAGGACCTGCCTTACAACAGGCTTGCCAGCCCTCAGTCCAGCCTCTCTCAGCCTATTGCGGACAGTCTGAGCACTGATGGAGGGATTGTGCGTTCCTGGTGTAACTCGGGCAGTTGTTGTTGCTATCCTGTACCTGTCCCGCAGGTGTGATGTTCGGATGTACCGATCCTGTGCAGGTGTTGTTACACGTGATCCGCCACTGCGAGGACGATCAGCTGTCCGTCCTGTCTCCCTGTAGCGCTGTCTTAGGCGTCTCACAGTACGGACATTGCAATTTATTGCCCTGGCCACATCTGCAGTCCTCATGCCTCCTTGCAGCATGCCTAAGGCAAGTTCACACAGATGAGCAGGGACCCTGGGCATCTTTCTTTTGGTGTTTTTCAGAGTCAGTAGAAAGGCCTCTTTAGTGTGACCTTAATTGCCTACCGTCTGTAAGCTGTTAGTGTCTTAACGACCGTTCCACAGGTGCATGTGTAGTATGGGAAACAGTGTTAAAACCCTTTACAATGAAGATCTGTGAAGTTATTTGTATTTTTACAAATGATCTTTGAAAGACAGGGTCCTGAAAAAGGGACGTTTCTTTTTTTGCTGAGTTTAGCATATTGCCAAACATTTCAGTAAAAATGAATGGGATTTCTTCTTCAGTAGTACATGAAGTAAAACATTTTGAGACAACATAGAAATGTATTTACATGGAAGTAATTAAATAGATAAATAAGGAAAGTTTCTACTTGACATCATAAGTGAATCAATTTTCTTTATTTTTCAAGCACTTTCTACAGTTCCACTGCTTCCAGGAGGGAACCAACAAAAAACCCTTTAGATTTCTGCTTACTTCACTTCAAGGTATTTTGAAGGAGGGTGTTCTCACTGTCTTACCCACAGATGTTCACACTTCAAGGTGGTATCTCCTCTGATCTTTTAACTTGCTACCGGTGTCATGAAACCTCAAATCAGTTTGGGCTGTGAACTGCCACAGTAACTCAGGGTATTTCCCCCTCCACAGTTTGGGCTGTGAACTGCCACAGTAACTCAGGGCATTTCCCCCTCCACAGTTTGGGCTGTGAACTGCCACAGTAACTCAGGGTATTTCCCCCTCCACAGTTTGGGCTGTGAACTGCCACAGTAACTCAGGGTATTTCCCCCTCCACAGTTTGGGCTGTGAACTGCCACAGTAACTCAGGGTATTTCCCCCTCCACAGTTTGGGCTGTGAACTGCCACAGTAACTCAGGGTATTTCCCCCTCCACAGTTTGGGCTGTGAACTGCCACAGTAACTCAGGGTATTTCCCCCTCCACAGTTTGGGCTGTGAACTGCCACAGTAACTCAGGGTATTTCCCCCTCCACAGTTTGGGCTGTGAACTGCCACAGTAACTCAGGGTATTTCCCCCTCCACAGTTTGGGCTGTGAACTGCCACAGTAACTCAGGGTATTTCCCCCTCCACAGTTTGGGCTGTGAACTGCCACAGTAACTCAGGGTATTTCCCCCTCCACAGTTTGGGCTGTGAACTGCCACAGTAACTCAGGGTATTTCCCCCTCCACAGTTTGGGCTGTGAACTGCCACAGTAACTCAGGGTATTTCCCCCTCCACAGTTTGGGCTGTGAACTGCCACAGTAACTCAGGGTATTTCCCCCTCCACAGTTTGGGCTGTGAACTGCCACAGTAACTCAGGGTATTTCCCCCTCCACAGTTTGGGCTGTGAACTGCCACAGTAACTCAGGGTATTTCCCCCTCCACAGTTTGGGCTGTGAACTGCCACAGTAACTCAGGGTATTTCCCCCTCCACAGTTTGGGCTGTGAACTGCCACAGTAACTCAGGGTATTTCCCCCTCCACAGTTTGGGCTGTGAACTGCCACAGTAACTCAGGGTATTTCCCCCTCCACAGTTTGGGCTGTGAACTGCCACAGTAACTCAGGGTATTTCCCCCTCCACAGTTTGGGCTGTGAACTGCCACAGTAACTCAGGGTATTTCCTCCTCCACAGTTTCAATTAAAAGCCTGATAGCACCCTCTTCTGTTTACAATGTTAGGAACCATGATGGATGACAAATCATTCCCCAACATAAACTTGCGGCATTGTAGGCCTACAGGTAATGTCATGGTGCATCAGAAGTCCAGGTTTGGAGGTTGGTTCCACCATTTAAATGTTTTAAGAGAGTTTACCCTCTTGGTTGAGAGTGAATATGAGATTGCAGTTTTCCAGGTGGTCAGGTCCCCAGCGTGTGTTTAAAGTGTGACTGCTGGTCTTCAGGGCTGAGACCGTTCTCAAAGTGTTCGCTGATCTGCTCGTAGAGAGAGGGGCCGATGCCCTCTGCAATGACACACATAGACACTCAACAACACAGGCAGGCACACACAAACACATACACACTCACACACACACACTTACCCATGATATAGCTGTCTCTCAGAGTCTTCAGCGTGACAGCCACACCCCCTGCGTCCCTCAGCTGAAACTCCTCCCCATCACCCTCTGCAGGGAGCTCCAGAGCAGCGCCGGCATAGTGGACCACCATCATCACATCCTCGTCTTCCTCCTCCTCAAAGTCATCAGGGTACTCACTAGGGTCCTCCACTTCAGGGGTCACTGTACGTGAATGGTTGATTAAAGTACTGAAATGTAACCTTTATAATGGATTATAGTGGATTATCTATGAGGATCTAGCACACAACTTTTGAGTGAGCAACCCATTGTTTATTAGGCCTAATTGTCTCTATCAGATTTACCATTAGCTTCCATAGAGACATCCTCCGTGACAGCATTAACAGGTGTAGAGGTTGCCTCGTCCTCTCTGTGTTCCTCTATGGAAGACAAGCTGTTGTCGTCATCAAAGTCCTCAGAGTAGTCAGACTGGCCTACGCTGACCACATCACCCTCTACCTCCTCATTATCACTGGGACAGGGCTCTGTACTGTCCCCCTCCTCCTCTTCCCCTGTATAGGAAGGTGTGAGTGGAAGTGGTCCTGAGAGAGAGAGAGAGAGAGAGAGAGAGAGAGAGAGAGAGAGAGAGAGAGAGAGAGAGAGAGAGAGAGAGAGAGAGAGAGAGAGAGAGAGAGAGAGAGAGAGAGAGAGAGAGATAGTGTCACACAAGCACCAAAGACAGCATACAAACACAATAGAGCCTAAACAATGCAAGAGCTAAGCATGTAATTAGAGTACCAGAGTTACTGTGACTGCTGCTGTCCTCCTTCCATTCTGCAGTCATGGCCATGCTCTTATCTGCAGGTGAACTCACAGAGCCAGATGTTCTCACAGACTCACAGACCCAACTAGAGAGGGGTATGGATCTGGAGTCTACATTATCATACACTGCTAACTCTATCTCCCTGTGCTTGACAAACTCTCTGAGATGTTCCCGTACATAGATCATGTCCAATATGGCTCCAGCACTAGGTCTGTCCTCAGGCACCGGACAGAGCAGTATCTGGACCAGAGGGGTGATGCTGTCTGAGTAGGTCTGGGGAACAGGGCTGTACTCTCCTCTGATGATCTTACAGAGCAGACTGAGCAGGTTGGAGGCAGCAAACGGCGGTCTGAGAGCACAGATCTCATACAGCAAGCATCCCAGTGCCCAGACATCAGACTTAGAACTGTATGGGACGTCCTGGCACAGCTCTGGACTCAGGTAGCTGGGGGTACCAACACAGGTACGAGCCATATCCACTGTGTTGGTCATTATCTTGGATATCCCAAAGTCCCCCACCTTTACCACGCCTCTCTTAGTTAGAAGCACATTGGAGGTTTTGATGTCCCGGTGGAGGATTCTAGCTGAGTGAATGTAGCTGACTGCCATGGTAACCTGTACAAACCACTCCATTATCATCCACTCTGGGAAATAGTCCCCTGTCTTTCTCTCCTTGACTTTGTCATCCAGTGTCCCTCCATCACAGTAGTCCATGACTATATAGATGTATCCATCATTTGAGTCAAAGAGAGCCTCGCTGCAGGTCACTATGTGAGGGTGTTTCAGCTTCCTGATGATTTCAGCTTCTTGTAGGATGGCCTCTTTGGTCTTTGTTTTGCGAGAGTCGTCTGCTTGTATTCTTTTCACTGCATGCAGTCTCTTAGACTCCGCGTGTTTCATCAGGAATACTTCTGCTGCGCCACCTCTTCCCAGACACATAATCTTCTTGTACAATTCCATTATCGTTAGTAAAATGTTCATTAGTTATCAGCCATCTCAGTTAATGAGATTAAAAAAAAAGGTTACATTCCATGTCTTGGTGTGAATTACAAGTACTTGTATCAGAGAAACTCTAGCACAACAAAAACAAATGTCACCTTGAACCTTGTGTTTAGTCGGATTCCCATAGTAACCGTCTGGCTCAGCCCACCCGGTAAATAACAGGGTTTTTTATTGGTCGAAATGCTGTTGCGTTCAGAAACTTTTCCAGTGAAGCTTAACATTGTAATTTACCCCAGGGAAACCCAGTGAGCACACATCATAAATAGCTTTTTAAAATCAATATGCATTGGAAAACGATTTAATATAAAACGGTGCGTATAGGAAATGAGTATTGTTCAAAACATCTAAACTGGATGATGCATGCGCAATTTCTCGTTTACTTCCGCGCAGTTTAGCGCATATTTGTGATAAAGCAGAAACATCACGACTAAGCCTGTCTTGTAGTAGATGGCTAGCTAGAAGTTATCTTTCCAGTTGTCCCATTCATTTTCTCCAAAGGGTATTTTCAAGAATGCCACCCAATGGGAAAGGTGCCAAGGATGGGGGGAAGGTGCCAAGGGAGGCAAAGGTTACTTTATTCATCACTAAATCGACTAGGCATGCTGGATTGAAAAACATGATAACTTTACAACACAGCCTGTGTGTAGTTAGCTAGCAGCTAGGTAGCTATCTCCATGTAAGTCATGTTATTATGTTGAACGTTATCATTCAGGTGGAGCTGCTGCAGGGGTTGGAGACAAAGAAAAAAGGAAGAGAAGATGATAAAAGGAGGCACTTCTGTTAAGGTAGGTAGCGAGATAGCTAGTCTATGTAACGCCACACATTCTAGCTAACGTTACACAATACTGTAATGTCTTTGGCTACAGTGTGTACTCATGTGAGCATAGACGGCTAGCTAAATTGACTAGCTATGTTGTTTTAATGTATTCCCCAGGTCAGACATATCCTGTGTGAGAAACATGGTAAATGCATGGAGACGATGTAGAAACTGAAGTCCGGGGTTCCCTTCAGTGAAGTGGCCTCCCAGTACAGTGAAGACAAAGCCAGACAAGGGGTACGAGAACCTTTCCCATGCTAACAGCAACTAACAGACATTCACCCTTACGATCTCTCAAATGTGTAATGGTTTATCATGGAGTTGAATAAGGTGCTGTCTGCTAGTATCCAAAAAATCCACTGGATGGCATCCTCTGTCTTGCTGTCTATCACTTATTCATTTTTCAATAATATTGTTCAAATTAGAGAATTTGAGGGTGTATTCATTAGTCGCAGACTGTTGCAAAACGTTTTGCAATGTAAACTTTACTCTCGGAACTAGAGGTCGACAGATCATGATTTTTCAACGCCGATACCGATTAATCTTACGATTTTATTTATTCATTTGTAATAATGACAATTACAACAATACTGAATGTACACTTATTTTAACTTAATGCAAAAACAAAGTGTTGGAGAAGAAAGTAAAAGTGCAATATGTGCCGTGTAAAAACAAAAGCTAACGTTTAAGTTCCTTGCTCAGAACATGAGAACATATGAAAGCTGGTGGTTCCTTTTAACATGAGTCTTCAATATTCCCAGGTAAGAAGTTTTAGGTTGTAGTTATTATAGGACTATTTCTCTCTATGCCATTTGTATTTCATATACCTTTGACTATTGGATGTTCTAATAGGCACTATAGTATTGCCAGTGTAACAGTATAGCTTCCGTCCCTCGCCCCGAACCAGGGACACATCGACAACAGCCACCCTCGAAGCATCGTTACCCATCGCTCCACCAAAGCCGCGGGGAAGGGGAACAACTACTTCAAGGTCTCAGAGCGAGTGATGTCACCGATTGAAACGATATTAGCGCGCACCCCGCTAACTAGCTAGCCATTTCACATCGGTTACACCAGCCTAGTCTCGGGAGTTGATAGGCTTGAAGTCATTAACAGCTCAATGCTTGAAGGACAGCAAAGAGTTGCTGGCAAATGCAGGAAAGTGATGTTTGAATGAATGCTTACGAGCCTGCTGCAGCCTACCACCGCTCAGTCAGACTGCTCTATCAAATATCAAATCATAGACTTAATTACAATATAATAACACACAGAAATACGAACCTTTGGTCATTAATATGGTCACATCCTGAAACTATCATTTCGAAAACAAAACGTTTATTCTTTCAGTGAAATATGGAACCGTTCCGTATTTTATCTAACGGGTGGCATCACTAAGTCTAAATATTGCTGTTACATTGCACAACCTTCAATGTTATGTCATAATTATGTACAATTCTGGCAAATTAATTCCGGTCTTTGTTAGGAAGGAATGGTCTTCACATAGTTCGCAACGAGGCAGGCGGCCCAAACTACTGCATATACCCTGACTCTGCTTGCATGGAACACAAGAGAAATGACACAATTTCCCTAGTTAAAAGAAATTCATGTTAGCAGGCAATATTAACTAAATATGCAGGTTTAAAAATATATACTTGTGTATTGATTTTAAAGAAAGGCGTTGGTGTTTATGGTTAGGTACACATTGGTGCAACGGCGGTGCTTTTTTCGCGAATGCGCTTGTTAAATCAACACCCGTTTGGCGAAGTAGGCTGTGAGTCAATGAGAAATTAACAGGCACCGCATCAATTATATGCAATGCAGGACAAGCTAGATAACTACACATGGCTGATGATATTACTAGTTTATCTAGTGATTATGTTAAGAGTGATTTTTAAATATTTTTTTAAGATAAGTTAAATGCTAGCTAGCTTGGCTTCTTGCTGCACTCGCGTAACAGGTAGTCAGCCTGTCACTCAGTCTCCTCGTGGAGTGCAATGTAATCGGCCACAATCGGTGTCCAAAAATGACGATAACCGATTGTTATGAAACTTTGAAATCGGCCCTAATTAATCGTCCATTCCGATTAATCGGTCGACCTCTACTAGGAACCAAACAGACGCAAAGGCAACAAAGCGGGAGGGACGTACCTGAATCTGTCTAATAGAAACTGTAATTTCTGTTTTCCATTAGGAGTGAATAGTTTCCGTTGCAAAGCATTTTGCAACAGTGTCTGACTTATGAATACACCCCTGTTTTAGCCTTTGTGACTGTGGCAATATTGACTGTACTGTTATCCTGGTTGTGTCAGGGTGATCTGGGCTGAATGACAAGAGGTTCTATGACTGGACCCTTCCAGGACGCTGCCTTCGCCCTACCCAACAGCACCATGGACAAACCCATTTACACAGACCCTCCCGTCAAGACCAAGTCTGGCTACCACATCATCATGGTGGAAGGGAAGATCCACTACTCTTCACGGTGTCACGAACCGGCTCGTAGACCGTAACAAAGAGGGAGATAACATGGAGATCAAGGAATCACAAATATATTTATTTACTAAAGTAAACTATATACAATTAAAAATGGTGTGTAATCAGTAGTATAAGTGAGTGGATGTGTGAATAGATGGTGATAATAAGGGGTGTTGAGGTGCCAAAACAAACAAGCCACAACCAAAAATAACAGGTGTCTGCGTGGATAGTCACCTTAATGAATGGGGGAAAGTTTTATTTATCACCCGGGCCACACCCGAGCCCAGGTGTGTCCCATTTCGCTGACGACCCTTCCGGCTCCGCCCACCAACATCCTATTAAGGAAAACGAGAGCAAAGAGAAAGAACGGCAGACAGAGTGGGAGGGTCGTCACCACTGACACTGAGACACTGCGTTCTCTCGGAGGAGATGGCACAATCCATCAATTGTTGTTTAATTTCTCTGCCTGCCTTCATTTCTTGCATCATTTTTTTCATGTCCTAGTAATGACACAACAAAAGCTAACAATGAAATGCTCTGTAAAGAGAGACACACAGACTAATAAGACTTGGGACTCCCGAGTGGTGCAGCGGTCTAAGGCACTGCATCTCAGTGCTAGAGGCGTCACTACAGACCCTGGTTCAATTCCAGGCTGTATCACAACCAGCCGTGATAGGGAGTCCCATAGGGTGGTGCTCAATTGGCCCAGTGTCGTTTGGGTTTGGCCGGGGTATGATGTCATTGTAAATAAGAATTTGTTCTTAACTGAATTACCTAGTTAAATAAAGGTAAAAAATAAACAAAAAATGTACTCCTGTCCTGTCTGTACATAAAAGGACACAGGGGCCTCCCGAGTGGCGCAGTGGTCTAAGGCACTCTCACAGTCGACCGCGACCGCGAGACCCATGGGGCGGCGCACAATTGGCCCAGCGTCGTCCCGAGTTAGGGGAGGGTTTGGCCTGCAGGAATGTCCTGCCAGACAAAGGACACAGGCTAATAAGACGTATGTACTCCTGTCTGTACATAAAGGCTGGTGAAATGTGTACACTGCTGGTCAATTAAACATTGTAAATGTCCAGGGGTGAAATTAGATTTAATTTCTTACCGGTATGGGACACCCAAGTGAGAGCACAGATTTTTTTGAGTACTACAAAAAATACAGGATAGCCTATTCTGCGGTCACTGACAAACAGATCAATAAAAACAATGTTGTCTGATCCATATAATCGGCCTACGAGATGGGGAGACAAATAAAATTATTGTTGTCCAAAAACAAAGTGTCACTCTGTCACTAACACAATGATAAAGATAGTGAATATGCACATTCACTGGGGATATGGCCGGTGTTCTCCGCTGGTGCCAGATAAGATAAGCTACTGTTCGCTCAAGTAAGATAAGATTATTGAAAAGACAGATTGGAGTGTTTTCATTGTCATAGCTTTACAGCAATAGCCATTTGCTTTCCAAACAGTTTTTCTGTGATTGTATTTTTCAATATTGCGATATGCCTGGCTGGGTCTCTGCTTTTCACTGACAGTCGCAACTCAACAATCATCTACACTGAACAAAAATCTAAGCGCAACATGTAATGTGTTGGTCCCATGTTTCATGAGCTGAATTAAAAGATCCCAGAAAATGTCCATACGCACAAAAAGCTTATTTCTCTCAAATGTGGGTACAAATTGGTTTACATGTTATCCACATGTTATCCGTTGTCAAGATAATCCATCCACCTGACAGGTGTAGCATATCAAGAAGCTGATTAAATAGCATGGTCATTACACAGGTGCACCTTGCACAGGGGACATTAAAAAGCCACTCTAAAATGTGAAGTTTTGTCACACACCATAATGCCACAGATGTCTCAAGTTTTGATGGAGTGTGCAATTAGCATGTTGACTGCAGGAATGTTCACCAGAGCTGTTGCCAGAGAATGTAATGTTCATTTCTCTACCATAAGCCACCTCCAACGTTGTTTTAGAGAATTTTGCAGTACGTTCAACCGGCCTCATAACCGCAGACCACGTGTAACCACGCCAGCCCAGGACCTCCACATCCGGCTTCTTCACCTGCGGGCTCGTCAGTGAGGGAGCTGAGGTGTATTTCTGTCTGTAATAAAGCGCTTTTGTGGGGAAAAATCCATTCTGATTGGCTGGGCCTGGCTCCCCAGTGGGTGGGCCTGGCTCCCTAGTTGGTTGGCCTATACCCTCCCAGGCCTGCCCATGGTTGCACCCCTGCCCAGTCATATGAAATCCATAGATTAGGACCTAATGTATTGATTTAAATGTACTTTTCCTTATATGAACTGTTATTCAGTAAAAATCGTCTGTCCTCGGGTTTCAACACTCACTACAGAGTTCCAAACTGCCTCTGGAAGCAACATCAGCACAATAACTGTTCGTCGGGAGCTTCAAGAAATGGTTTTCCATGGCCGAGCAGCTGCACACAAGCCTAAGATCACCATGCACAATGCCAAGTGTTGGCTGGAGTGGCGTAAAGCTCGCCGCCTTTGGACTCTGGAGCAGTGTAAACTAATTATCTGGAGTGATGAATCACGATTCAGTCCGACTTTGATTGGGAGGCCATTCCC
Source organism: Salvelinus alpinus (assembly GCF_045679555.1). Taxonomy (NCBI): domain Eukaryota; kingdom Metazoa; phylum Chordata; class Actinopteri; order Salmoniformes; family Salmonidae; genus Salvelinus; species Salvelinus alpinus. The sequence continues at coordinate 75,400,283 of NC_092092.1, forward strand.
TTTTTAATGGAGCCCTGGGAAAGATACGCTGGTCCAACTGTTCCAGCAAGCCCAGCGGAAAGGTCTTTGAGAAGGTAACCTACATGCATACACCTGTCATAGTGCTACATACACCTGTCATAGTGCTACATACACCTGTCATAGTGCTACATACACCTTTAATAATGGTACATACACCTTTAATAATGGTACATACACCTTTAATAATGGTACATACACCTTTAATAATGGTACACACACCTGTCATAATGTTACATACACCTTTAATAATGGTACATACAGGCCTCCTGAGTGGCGCAGCGGTCTAAGGCACTGCTGTGTCACAGCCGGCCTTGACCGGGAGACCCATGAGGCGGTGCACAATTGGCCCCAGCGTCGTCCGGGTTAGGGGAGGGTTTGGCCGGCCGGGATTTCCTTGTCCCATCGTTCTCTAGCGACTCCTTGTGGCGGGCCGGGCGCCTGAAAGCTGACTTCGGTCGCCAGCTGGACCGTGTTTCCTCCTCCACATTGATGTGGCTGACTTATGGGTTAAGCGAGCAGTGTGTCAAGAATCAGTGCGGCTTGGCTGTGTCTGGTTTCGGAGGACGCATGGCTCTTGACCTTCGCCTCTCCCAAGTCCATAGGGGAGTTGCAACGATGAGACAAGACTGTAACTACCAATTGGATACCACGAAATTGGGGAGAAAAAGGGTAAAAGTACAAAAATGTATATAATAATAATGGTACATATACCTGTTATATTGCTCCTGTAAGTCACTCTGGATAAGAGCTTCTGCTAAATGACTAACATGTAAAATCCTCGTTTGCTAAGTCAAACGACACCGCTGGTTCTGCTCACACTGCCCTACCCTGTGCTTTGACCTCTTTCTCCCCTCTCTCTCCAGATGAAATCTCGCGTCTTGTGACGGCCGGCCGCCCAACAACCTGCCCGCTTGACCCTATCCCCTCCTCTCTTCTCCAGACCATTTCCGGAGACCTTCTCCCTTACCTCACCTCGCTCATTAACTCATCCTTGACCGCTGGCTACGTCCCTTCCGTCTTCAAGAGAGCGAGAGTTGCACCCCTTCTGAAAAAACCTACACTCGATCCCTCCGATGTCAACAACTACAGACCAGTATCCCTTCTTTCTTTTCTCTCCAAAACTCTTGAACGTGCCGTCCTTGGCCAGCTCTCCTGCTATCTCTCTCAGAATGACCTTCTTGATCCAAATCAGTCAGGTTTCAAGACTAGTCATTCAACTGAGACTGCTCTTCTCTGTGTCACGGAGGCGCTCCGCACTGCTAAAGCTAACTCTCTCTCCTCTGCTCTCATCCTTCTAGACCTATCGGCTGCCTTTGATACTGTGAACCATCAGATCCTCCTCTCCACCCTCTCCGAGCTGGGCATCTCCGGCGCGGCCCACGCTTGGATTGCGTCCTACCTGACAGGTCGCTCCTACCAGGTGGCGTGGCGAGAATCTGTCTCCGCACCACGTGCTCTCACCACTGGTGTCCCCCAGGGCTCTGTTCTAGGCCCTCTCCTATTCTCGCTATACACCAAGTCACTTGGCTCTGTCATATCCTCACATGGTCTCTCCTATCATTGCTATGCAGACGACACACAATTAATCTTCTCCTTTCCCCCCTCTGATAACCAGGTGGTGAATCGCATCTCTGCATGTCTGGCAGACATATCAGTGTGGATGACGGATCACCACCTCAAGCTGAACCTCGGCAAGACGGAGCTGCTCTTCCTCCCGGGGAAGGACTGCCCGTTCCATGATCTCGCCATCACGGTTGACAACTCCATTGTGTCCTCCTCCCAGAGTGCTAAGAACCTTGGCGTGATCCTGGACAACACCCTGTCGTTCTCAACTAACATCAAGGCGGTGACCCGTTCCTGTAGGTTCATGCTCTACAACATTCGCAGAGTACGACCCTGCCTCACACAGGAAGCGGCGCAGGTCCTAATCCAGGCACTTGTCATCTCCCGTCTGGATTACTGCAACTCGCTGTTGGCTGGGCTCCCTGCCTGTGCCATTAAACCCCTACAACTCATCCAGAACGCCGCAGCCCGTCTGGTGTTCAATTTTCCCAAGTTCTCTCACGTCACCCCGCTCCTCCGCTCTCTCCACTGGCTTCCAGTTGAAGCTCGCATCCGCTACAAGACCATGGTGCTTGCCTACGGAGCTGTGAGGGGAACGGCACCTCCGTACCTTCAGGCTCTGATCAGGCCCTACACCCAAACAAGGGCACTGCGTTCATCCACCTCTGGCCTGCTCGCCTCCCTACCTCTGAGGAAGTACAGTTCCCGCTCAGCCCAGTCAAAACTGTTCGCTGCTCTGGCACCCCAATGGTGGAACAAACTCCCTCACGACGCCAGGTCAGCGGAGTCAATCACCACCTTCCGGAGACACCTGAAACCCCACCTCTTTAAGGAATACCTAGGATAGGATAAAGTAATCCTTTTAACCCCCCCCCCTCTTAAAAGAGTTAGATGCACTATTGTAAAGTGGTTGTTCCACTGGATATCATAAGGTGAATGCACCAATTTGTAAGTCGCTCTGGATAAGAGCGTCTGCTAAATGACTTAAATGTAAATGTAAATGTAAAGGTCATAATGCTACCTACACCTGTCATAATGCTACCTACACCTGTCATAAGGCTACCTACACCTGTCATAATGCTACCTACACCTGTCATAATGCTTAATTCTACATATCTGTCATATTGCTTAATGCTAGATACCTGTCACAATGCTAGATACCTGTCATAAAGCTACATACCTATCATAAAGCTACATACCTGTCATAATGCTACATATCTGTCATAATGCTGCATACCTGTCATATGCCGCGTTCACGTGCTAATCGGAACTAGGAAACTCTGAAATGTTTGACTTGCTATCTGGTTGAACGCAGCACGTGTAGGTACCCAGGCTAGTGGGTGTGGAAGCCGTTAGGTACCCAGGCTAGTGGGTGTGGAAGCCGTTAGGTACCCAGGCTAGTGGGTGTGGAAGCCGTTAGGTACCCAGGCTAGTGGGTGGGTGTGGGTGGAAAGAATATCCCTATTAATCAGTTTAAGCGCGTCCAGTTCTGCCCTGCATCGTTGTCATTAGGAAAAGACGCTGATGAGTCTTAACTGTAGATGGGGAAATTATTATTTGGGAAATCAAACTTGAAGCTGATCCAGCCTTATAGAAATATGTTTTAGAAAAGCCTTTAACTTTCACTAACAAACAAATGGAACATTGAGGAAATGGAATTCCAACAGTCAGCGTCTACCTGCCATTCCAACCTAAGCTGTTTTACCCGTTTTGGAACAGATGTATTTTTGAATATCTGTGTATTCTCTCTGTGTGTTCTGTAAATACGTTGTTGCTCGTCAGATTTGGTCAATGATATAGTTCTGCGGCCCTCTAGTGGTAAGATGGCAGTAGTGACATTACGTGCCTTCCAGAGCTCTCACTTCCCAGTGTCAGGTTATATTTATGAAGAACGTTCCATCCATTTAGAGTCAAATCATATTTTGAGAGACAAAATAAGCATTGAGATTTGAACAATTCAGTTTATTTGACTTTTCAATACATTCTTTCCCTATTGAACATGATATTAGGTTTGTTTTGCTTAGCATATGTTGCACAAAGTGTCACTCAGGGAACGTAAATATTATTCGGCATGTTTCCCCAGGTTAAATGCATTCGTTTGAGCTCCAAACCGTATTAACTCCAGAGGACATGCAGTTCATTAGGCTGCCATAACTTTACTCCCACTCTCTCACAATAGGAACAGAGGTTTACATCCCACTGTAATACAGCACATTTAAATTGACTAGAACAATAACAACATGGGAAATAGCATTTTATGTTTCGTCACCTGAATACTGAAAGTAATGTTATGAGGCTAGTAAGATATTTTGACAGTGTCTTCGTAAACAGTTATTTCATTCCAGGGGTCACATGCTTTGGTGGTGAATAAAACATTTTTGTATTTCTGACTACTTTGTTGTATTTATTACAAAAGACTTTAGGTACACAGTACCTTCATTAACATACACAGTGTAACTTCAAAGAAAGGGCATATTTACCAACTATTACAAGACTGGTAGATACTGGCATAAAACAAGACCAAACATCTATTACAAGACTGGTAGATACTGGCATAAAACAAGACCAAACATCTATTACAAGACTGGTAGATACTGGCATAAAACAAGACCAAACATCTATTACAAGACTGGTAGATACTGGCATAAAACAAGACCAAACATCTATTACAAGACTGGTAGATACTGGCATAAAACAAGACCAAACATCTATTACAAGACTGGTAGATACTGGCATAAAACAAGACCAAACATCTATTACAAGACTGGTAGATACTGGCATAAAACAAGACCAAACATCTATTACAAGACTGGTAGATACTGGCATAAAACAAGACCAAACATCTATTACAAGACTGGTAGATACTGGCATAAAACAAGACCAAACATCTATTACAAGACTGGTAGATACTGGCATAAAACAAGACCAAACATCTTAAAGCAGGGTTGTACTCATTAGGTACCAAACAGACAAACTTGTCCAACGTGTGATTATTGGGCTCCTGAGTGGCGCAGCGGTCTAAGGCACTGCATCTCAGTGCTAGAGGAGTCACTACAGACACCCTGATCCGAATCCAGGCTGTATCACAACCGGCTGTGATTGGGAGTCCCATAGGGCGGCGCACAATTGGCCCAGCGTCGTCCGGGTTTGGCCGGTGTAGGCTGTCCTTGTAAATAAGAATTTGTTCTTAACTGACTTGCCTGTTGGTTAAATAAAAAATAAACCGCTTGTTTCGTAGCTCATTGCGTGTCCTAATGAATACGACCCTGAAAGCAGATAAAAGTAGGCCTCAGCTACTCCAGTCCTGGAAGCGGAAACAGTCACTGGCGATCTTCCAGACAGGCTGGTCACTGGTGGGAGAAGCCTGGGCTGTGAGGAGAAAGTTCTGATTAAAGTAACGCTGCTTTTGTCCGTCAAACTTCACCTGTCCTGCGGTCACCACCAACAGCGTGGTCTGGCCCTGGGTTGCCTGTTCTGTATGGGAACATAAAGGAGGGGTAAGTGGTGTTGGCCTCATTTCACCATCCTGATCATGCAAGATCACATTCTGTTTCTCTATTGTGTGATTATACTTAATATGGGTCTATACATTTCTACCTTAAAACATGGTCCCATGTTTAATTGAATGTATAACATCTCATGTGCATACGATTCCATCATTGTTTACATTGTAACTGAAGAAATCCCAACAAAAATTGAGGGAATGAATCTCACCCTGCACTGGCTGACAGTCAAGAGTCTGGACACTGAACTCGCTGGAGGGAAGTGACTGAAAGAATTCCCCAAGAGCAGACTGCCCTGACACTGCATTCCCATTCCAGACCAGGGTTGCTTTGTCCAGGTAGAGCCGTATCAAGTTCTGGGTGAAGATCAACAGTAAGGAGTTAGCTATCTAGCTACAGTTGAGATATTTCAAGACGCTCACAAAGTGTTTTCCAAAGTAGGATTCCCGAGGGAGGTGTTAGTACCAGCGTGTTCAATGCATTCACACAGAGCCCAGGTGAGTACCTACCCTCCTTTTCTTGTCCATGCAGTCATAATATACAGTGGGGAGAACAAGTATTTGATACACTGCCGATTTTGCAGGTTTTCCTACTTACAAAGCATGTAGAGGTCTGTAATTTTTATCATAGGTACACTTCAACTGTGAGAGACGGAATCTAAAACAAAAATCCAGAAAATCACATTGTATGATTTTTAAGTAATTAATTTGCATTTTATTGCATGACATAAGTATTTGATACATCAGAAAAGCAGAACTTAATTTTTGGTACAGAAACCTTTGTTTGCAATTACAGAGATCATACGTTTCCTGTAGTTCTTGACCAGGTTTGCACACACTGCAGCAGGGATTTTGGCCCACTCCTCCATACAGACCTTCTCCAGATCCTTCAGGTTTCGAGGCTGTCTCTGGGCAATACGGACTTTCAGCTCCCTCCAAGATTTTCTATTGGGTTCAGGTCTGGAGACTGGCTAGGCCACTCCAGGACCTTGAGATGCTTCTTACGGAGCCACTCCTTAGTTGCCCTGGCTGTGTGTTTCAGGTCGTTGTCATGCTGGAAGACCCAGCCACGACCCATCTTCAATGCTCTTACTGAGGGAAGGAGGTTGTTGGCCAAGATCTCGCGATACATGGCCCCATCCATCCTCCCCTCAAAACGGTGTAGTCGTCCTGTCCCCTTTGCAGAAAAGCATCCCCAAAGAATGATGTTTCCACCTCCATGCTTCACGGTTGGGATGGTGTTCTTGGGGTTGTACTCATCCTTCTTCTTCCTCCAAACACGGCGAGTGGAGTTTAGACCAAAAAGCTCTATTTTTGTCTCATCAGAGCACATGACCTTCTCCCATTCCTCTTCTGGATCATCCAGATGGTCATTGGCAAACTTCAGACGGGCCTGGACATGTGCTGGCTTGAGCAGGGGGACCTTGCGTGCGCTGCAGGATTTTGATCCATGACGGCGTAGTGTGTTACTAATGGTTTTCTTTGAGACTGTGGTCCCAACTCTCTTCAGGTCATTTACCAGGTCCTGCAGTGTAGTTCTGGGCTGATCCCTCACCTTCCTCATGATCATTGATGCCCCACGAGGTGAGATCTTGCATGGAGCCCCAGACCGAGGTTGATTGACCGTCATCTTGAACTTCTTCCATTTTCTAATAATTGCGCCAACAGTTGTTGCCTTCTCACCAAGCTGCTTGCCTATTGTCCTGTAGCCCATCCCAGCGTTGTGCAGGTCTACAATTTTACCCCTGATGTCCTTACACAGCTCTCTGGTCTTGGCCATTGTGGAGAGGTTGGAGTCTGTTTGATTGAGTGTGTGGACAGGTGTCTTTTTTCAGGTAACGAGTTCAAACAGGTGCAGTTAATACAGGTAATGAGTGGAGAACAGGAGGGCTTCTTAAAGAAAAACGAACAGGTCTGTGAGAACCGGAATTCTTACTGGTTGGTAGGTGATCAAATACTTATGTCATGCAATAAAATGCAAATTCCTTACTTTAAAATCATACAATGTTTTTTTGTAAAATTTTTGTTTTAGATTCCGTCTCTCACAGTTGAAGTGTACCTATGATAAAAATTACAGACCTCTACATGCTTTGTAAGTAGGAAAACCTGCAAAATCGGCAGTGTTTCAAATACTTGTTCTCCCCACTGTATGTTGGTGAACGCCTCGGAATACCTGCATGACACATCAACGATGTGGCCTTTGACCTGAAATGATTGGTCTCCCTGTAACCCAGGGGTGGTCAGTCTTCCTCAGATCAAATTCAAATGATGGCACAGGAGGTAGTTGTCTGCTTGCTCTGTAAGAATGTCACTAAGTGGCAGTTCACCATGATGAAGGCCTGTGGGTAGGTGGTCCCGTGTGGCTCAGTTGGTAGAGCATGGCTCTAGGGTTGTGGGTTCAATTCCCATGGAGGACCTGGAAGTTCCTCTGGATAAGTTACTAAAATGTAGATGGCACTACACCATGATGTAAGTAAGTGGCAGCTCCAGTGCCGGTAGGCCTTCCTACAGCCTTGCCTGGCATTAAGTTCATTACTTGTGTGGGTGTAAATTGATTCTACTATTTATGTGGAAGCAGTGGCACTCTTGTCCAAGTCAAATTTCCTCTCAGGGACATAAAAAGTATATAATATCACAACTGGCATGGGTTGCTGGTCCAAACCAATGGTGTAACGTTATATATAAATCATTGATTCAAACCCGCCTTCTCTGTCCAATCTCGTTAGCTGCATTGGTGGCACCAGTGGGGTAATCCCACAGTATCAGGCTTTTGTGAACAGTGTACCGCTGTTCACATTTCGGGTTTGTGTAGCTAGGTAGAAATATATAATATATAACTCAATGACTAAAAACGTAGCTACAATAAAATACACATGAGTTTAGCTTATTCTAGTTAGCTAGCTAGACGATAAACTTACTACTGTTGCAGCCATAGCTGTAGAGTTGCTTTCGTTGTCTTTCCTCGTCAAATGGACAGGCAATTTCTACATTTGCGAGATATATCAAATACCACAGAATGCAACTTCAAAACCACGATGTTTATGAAAATTAGTGTGATTCAACATCATATTTATGTGGACTATCGTGTGACGTAATTACTTCCGCTGGTCATAGATCATGTTTTTTCAAAATAAAGGTAATTTGCAGTGGACTTTACTTTCATTGCTATGCATGCCAGTCTCTCTTGGCTAAGAGTTGAGCTAGAGACAGACTGCGTCACATCTTCTGTTTATAGGAAACATTAATGTGTTGAAAATCCCAAATTGTTTGCAGAGTCAATTTACATACAGCTCTGACACACACACTTCCCACCCGACATGCCGCCAGGGGTCTTTTCATAGTCCCCAAATCCAGAACAAATTCAAGAAAACGTACAGTATTATATAAAGCCCTTATTGCATGGAACTTCCTTCCATCTCATATTGCTCAAACAAACAGCAAACCTGGTTTCTACAAACATGTAAAGCAACACCTCGCGGCACAACGCCTCTCCCCTATATGACCTAGATAGTTTGTGTGTATGCATTGATATGTAGGCTACGTGTGCCTTTTTAAAAATTTATGTAGTTCTGTCCTTGAACTGATCTTGTCTGATGATGTTCTGTATTAAGTCATTCTGTGTTATGTTTCATGTTTTGTGTGGACACCAGGAAGAGTAGTTGCTGCTTTTGCAACAGCTAATGGGGATCCTAATAAAATACCAAAATACCATTGAACGCCGCTAGTGTATTTCTTCCTGTTTGCGATGGTGTTGGTGGACCGCATCCAACTTTTAAGGTACACACAACGTCACCTACTGTACTGGAGTGTGAGCCCAGTCATGGCCTACCTATATTCAATTCTCTTCATTCGCCCTGTTCCGCTAAGAAAGTGAAATATAGCCCTAAACACTATTTCCTCCCCCCACTACACCACCCAAACCCGTCCAGCCTCGCTAACCCTTTCACACAATCTCTCCCTATCTACGTCATACAGTTCACAGAATATCATCACCTGCTCCACCGCTTCCTCCATTAAACGCTCATCACTCAGACCTGTTCCATGTCTCCCGATCATCTACAACGTAGCTTTCAAGCCTGTGTGTCCAAGCTGTAATCTACTCCACACTACTTCCTCTCTCCTACATCCCATACTCCCCACCTCTTCTCTAACTGACCGGTGCACACAATACAATTGCCTCCCCTTACTACTAGCATCCCACTCCCTTGGCCGAAGATCAATCCCTTTTGCCCGGAGAAAGAGCTTGACTTCCCTGCAGCCCAGCAGGACCTGAATATCTACCCCCTCTCTCCTCACAGCACTCTTAGCCACCACATCGGCCTTCACATTACCAGTGGTAATGTACCAGTGGTTTCACCTCCTCCAACCATCTCAAACCTAGAATCATGGCCATCAACACGGCCGCATACACTGACACATAATCAGTTAACTGCTTACATACTCTAACATTGAAATCTGGTACATACACCCCAGCCCCCACCTTACAACTGACTGGATCCTTTGAACCATCTGTATATAAAAACGAATAAAACGATTATCTATATATCTCTCCACACACCGTCTCCCATCCTCTCCTGCCCTCAATCATGTCCACATCTACGCTTTGTTTCGGAAACAGACACGGAGGGACGTTCCCCAATGCAATTGGCAGCATGGTGGGAATTTTGCTCCACTATTGGTGGAGGAACCGGAATAGCTGCACTTTGAAAAATGTTTTAAAAAATGATGGGAATGACTGGAATTCCAGTGGTGGTAGAAGGAAACGTCACAGCTGTATCAAGTAAAGAAAAAGCAGATGTCCTAGGTGGTGCGTTTCCAGCGGTTCATAGATGTTAGCACCTGGGTGATGAGAGCAAGAGGAGACGTGGGGAAAAGTTAAACGAGCATGGATATGTTTTAAAGAGAAAAGGGGAGTCAGGAGATGTCATGGATGCAAAGTTCTCTATGTTTGAGATGACAAGGGTGTTGGAGGGCTGCAGGGGGACTGCTCCTGGAGAAGATAGGGTGTTAGGTGATGTTTAAGCACGCCATGGACAGTATGTTGGAAGCATTGTTAGGGTTGTATAATAGGGTGTGGCAAACTGGGTTGATACCTGCTAGGTGGAAACATGCAGTGGTGTTGCCGTTTGTAAAACCAGGTAAAGATCCCTTGGGGCTGTCAGTTATAAGGCCTATTGCACTGACGTCCAACATGTTAATTGATGGAAAAGTTGATAGTGAGTAGGATGATGTATCTCTTGGAAGTCAGGGGTTTGATGAGCGTAGCACAGAGTGGGTTCAGGAGAGGGAGGTCTGCCATGGATGCCCTGGTTACAGTTAGTACAGAGATAGCCAAGGGCCTGACAATAAGAGGATGAGTATTGTGTATTTGACATGTGGAAGGAAGGGTTGTTGATCAAGTTGAGTGCATTGTGCTTTGGGGGACGTCTGTGTAACTGGATCATGGACTTCCTGTTCGATCAAGTCATACGGGTGGGGTCAGAATTGTCAATGAGGTTTGAAGTGGACAATGCCACTTATAATGTATATGTATATACTGTACTCTATATCATCTACTGCATCTTGCCATCTTTATGTAATACATGTATCACTAGCCACTTTAAACTATGCACTTTTGTTTACATACCCTACATTACTCATCTCATATGTATATACTGTACTCGATACCATCTACTGCATCTTGCCTATGCCGTTCTGTACCATCACTCATTCATATATCTTTATGTACATATTCTTTATCCCTTTACACTTGTGTGTATAAGGTAGTAGTTGTGGAATTGTTAGGTTAGATTACTCGTTGGTTATTACTGCATTGTCGGAACTAGAAGCACAAGCATTTCGCTACACTAGCATTATCATCTGCTAACCATGTGTATGTGTGACAAATACATTTGATACTCAGGGAAGTATGGTTTGTCTGGCGTTGTTCACCCTGATAGATTACATATTTAAGGAAGTGGGACAGGGAGTGGCCTTGTATGCCGATGTAAGAGAAATGGGAATGTGAAATATGTGATGAGGAAGATGCAAGAAGCTGTGAAAGTTGTGGAAGATTGGTCTCTAACATGGGGGTTTAGGATGTCTGTGGCCAAGTCCTGCTTTATGGTGTATTCTAGGAAGGTTAACGATGTTAGGCTGTGTTACACACGCCTCTATGAAGAGGAAACGCAACACCCTACTACAACTCAACTCTCCGTGAATTGAAAGAGGTATGGACTGTAGGTGCGAGGAAGGATGACAAAGGCAGAGAGAGTGGTACCATTTACAAGGAATTTATTCCGTCACACGGTAATATGGGGAAAAGGGGCTGGACAGAACCAAAGCAAAGAAAGTAAATGTCAAAGCCCCCCTCTCTAACCTGCCTACCCACTACTTACCTAACTTAGCACCACCTGGTGCCCTAACCAAAATACAGGGAGTGGTCCGCCCAGGTCTTACCTAGTGTGCCTAGACAGTGAATATACTACGGGTATATGTATGCCCGCGGGACTCTTACCTAAGCACTCCCAAGGTGCCTTCCCCTTCCCCCCTGGGAACAAATGAAACAGACTAACAAACAATTTCAATAATCAAAACAGTGCTTCCTGTAACACATAAGACATAACCAATCAGCTCCCTCAGCAACAACTAACATAGTACATACCAAATCACCTTCTGAGTAACAACCAACACTATATAACCCTCAGCTCCCTGAAAAACGACCAACACCGCTCTCAGCAATTGAATTCTCTCTCCCACAATCAATCTTTCTGCATTCTCTCCTCTGAGCAACAGAACACTGGCTTATATAGCTTCAGTAGGAATCTAATTGAAGACAGCTGCGTCCTGACGAGAGGGCGGGGTCAGCTCTCCAATTAGACCTGGAGTCGACCAATCAGCTGCTTGGGGATTTCAGGAAGCCATCTTCTGAAACACACACTCAAATACACACTACAACACAGAAACTGGGGAACGTAACAGGCTGCATATGTGGTCAGGACATACACTACCGGTCAAAAGTTTGGACACACCTACTCATTCAAGGGTTCTTCTTTATTTGTACTATTTTCTACATTGTAGAATAATAGTGAAGACATCAAAACAATGAAATAACACATATGGAATGATGAGGTAACCAAAAAAGTGTTAAATAAATCAAAATATATTTTATATTTGAGGTTCTTCAAATAGCCACCCTTTGCCTCGATGACAGCTTTGCACACTCTTAGCATTCTCTCAACCAGCTTCACCTGGAATGCTTTTCCAACAGTCTTGAAGGAGTTCACACATATGCTAAACACTTGTTGGCTGCTTTTCCTTGACTCTGTGGTCCAACTCATCCCAAACCGTCTCAATTTGGTTGAGGTCTGGGGATTGTGGAGGCCAGGTCATCTGATGCAGCACTCCATCTGTAAAATAGCCCTTACCCAGCCTGGAGGTGTGTTGGGTCATTGTCCTGTTGAAAAACAAATGATAGTCCCACTAAGCCAAAACCAGATTGGGATGGTGTATCGGCGCAGAATGTTGTGGTAGCCATGCTGGTTAAGTGTGCCTTGAATTCAAAATCAAAGACAGTGTCACCAGCAAAGTACCCCTACACCATAACACCACCTCCTCCATGCTTTATGGTGGGAAATACACATGCATAGATCATCCGTTCACCAACACCGCGTCTCATAAAGACACAGCGGTTGGAACCAAAAATATCCAATTTGGACTCCAGACCAAAGGACACATTTCCACCGGTCTAATGTCCATTGCTCGTGTTTCTTGGTCCGAGTAAGTCTCTTCTTCTTAGTGGTGTCCTTTAGTAGTGGTTTCTTTGCAGCAATTCGACCATGAAGGCCTGATTCACACAGTCTCCTCTGAACAGTTGATGTTGAGATGTCTGTTACTTGAACTCTGAAGCATTTATTTGGGCTGCAATTTCTGTGGCTGGTAACACTAATGAACTCATCCTCTGCAGCAGAGGTAACTCTGGATCTTCCATTCCTGTGGCGGTCCTCATGAGAGCCAGTTTCATCATAGCACTTTATGGTTTTTGCGACTGCACTTGAAGAAACTTTCAAAGTTCTTGAAACGTTCCGTATTGACTGACCTTGATGTCTTAAAGTAATGAAGGACCGTCGTTTCTCTTTGCTTATTTGAGCTGTTCTTGCCATAATATGGACTTGGTCTTTTACCAAATAGGGGTATCTACTGTATACCCCCCTACCTTGTCACAACACAACTGATTGTCTCAAACGCATTAAGAAGGAAAGAAATTCCACAAATTAACTTTCAGCAAGGAACACCTGTTAATTGAAATGCATTCCAGGTGACTACCTCATGAAGCTGGTTGAGAGAATGCCAAGAGTGTGCAAAGCTGTCATCAAGGTAAAGGGTGATAACATATGTGTTATTTCATAGTTTTGATGTCTTCACTATTATTCTACAATGTAGAAAATAGTTTAAAAAAATAAAGAAAACCCTTGAATGAGTAGGTGTTCTAAAACTTTTGACCGGTAGTGTATGTTAATATCCAGGCCTATTTAAAACATGTTTCAGTGTCTGAACATGTGATTTGGTTGTAAATTCATTGCATTCCTATGATTCCAAATACATTGATAATCTGTAACAAGTTTTATTAAATTACATTTTGGTTGTGAATCTTAATGAGTCATAGCATTTGATAATGTACAGTTGTGATTTAGGAGCAGGAACCATGCTTGAATCAATAACATTGCAGTATGGGGTGAGCACACTATCCTGTGCCATAAAGGTTCAGACCTTTTGGAAGAGACCATAGCACTAACCTCACAATACATGGAAACTAGACTTTTACCAACAAACAAAAAAAGTCCCTTAGCCAATGTCATGTGCATCTCTTTTATATAGTCTGAATGAATCCATTGTCACTGCTTGTCATTTAGGTAATGATTCTCATTCTTCCTAACTCGAGACAATGCTTCCTCCCATTTCCTCTTGGTCATCTTCTTCAGAGCTCCCTCCATCAGCTCATTCCAATAGACGTATTTATGTAGAGTGTCACCGTCGTAAATGGCCTCCGAATACTTCCCACGGTCGTTGGTCGCAAACCACTTCACCGTGGACCAAGCGCTGTTCAGAGGGCTCAGGTGCGCGCACTGGAACGGGATTTGGATAAGCTCGTGCCCGTACGCGCGCGCCAACGTCGGGCAGCAGCTCATAGGTATGAGATCCACCGGGGCCTCGGGCAGGTGGTGAACGTACCCCGCGAAAACAGATTTACAATCGTCACCTTTCCTTGATGACCTCCAGCTATGATTGTTCACCACTATCGCACATTTCCCGTAGTTCTCCCTTAAACTGCCACACAACTCTTCAAATATTTCCCCTGAAGGCTGCAGTGAGGAGACACCGCTACAGTGGAACAGTAGTTTGTAATTCCATGGAACCCATCCTCTCTGACCTCCCGCGTGGATGACGCTCCAGCTGTGTCTGCTGCTGGAGGCGTCCGTTGCCGCGGAGATGTCACCAGTGATCAGACCCTCTGGAAACTCGGTTTCACCGAGATAAACTCGGTAGAAGCCCTCGCTCTGCAGCTGTCTGATGTCGCGGATGTATGGCACACATTGGGGCCCGCTGTTGGATCTCCTGTTCCACATGAACTGTAGAAGGTTCCGCAGCTTGAGGCGCATCCTCGGGCCTTTTGGATAGGTCTAGGACAGAGTACTCTTCTGGCGCACATTTACAAGTTCTAAGGTGCGTCATAATATAGCCGTCATTCGAGCAGAGTTTGTTACCTATAGCCCATAGTCCCATCAGCCTGTCACCTAAACTTATTTCCAAAATAGAACAAGAAAACATTAGGCTTGATTAAATCAGAAGATTAAATAATCATGATTCAAGGTTCCATGTATTTCAGGCCTATGTAAAAGCACATGAGTTCTATAGTTGTCATGGCACCCTGGTAGCAGCCTCAGCCTGGTCTCATAGACTAGATTCAACATAGTAAACGTAAATCCGGGACACTAAAAGTATTATCATATGTTATGTTTGGTATGGTTACATAAGACAGATTGTTTTTTAAGGCAAAACGAAATTAGAGTGGTTGGTCGGGGTGGATGGGTGGGCGTAATGGTAACGTCTAGCAACTCAAAGTTTGCGAGTTTGAATGTCATCATGGACAACTTTAGCATTTTAGCTAATTAACAACTTACTACTTTTTTGCTACTTCGCAACTACTTACATGTTAGTGTAACAGTATAGCTTCCGTCCCTCTCCTCGCCCCTACCTGGGCTTGCACCAGGAACCCTCTGCACACATAGACAACAGCCACCCTCGAAGCATTGTTAACCATCGCGCCACAAAAGCCGCAGCCCTTGCAGAGCAAGGGGAACAACTACTTCAGGTCTCAGAGCGAGTGACGTCACCCGATTGAAACGCTATTAGCGCGCACCACCGCTAACTAGCTAGCCATTTCACATCGGTTACATTAGCTAACCCTTCCCCTAACCTTAAACCTTTTAGCTAACCCTTCCCATGACCTTAACCTTAACCCTTTATCATAACTCCTAAACTTAACACTAACCCCTAGCCTAGCTTGAATTCGTAACATAGCAAACGTTTTGAAAATTCATAACATATTGTGTATTTAGCAAATTCATAACATATAATATCAATTGTAATTTGTAACATATATGAAATGGGTGATGGATATTCAAAATTAATATATACCATATGAAACGTACCATACAGTATCATATTAAATTGAGTATTGCAGATCTACATTCAGAAGAATATCAAATGCTCTGAGACCAGGCTGCAGCCTAAGCACAGAGCTCCTGTAAATCTGTACATATTTAATTATTTTTTAGGGGATTTTAATTGTTGATTTTTAATCAGCGCTTTAGTTTTTCGATAACATTTGAGTTTTGATGACCTATATCTGGTACTTTTGAGCCACGTATTTGCAGATTGACTGATAGGTTAACACTCTTTGGCTTGGCTAATTTGGCTAATGTCTCTTTTTGAAAAAATGCATCAGGACAGAGTACCATCATTTTTGTTTCACCTGGCTGCCAATTTCTGATCTTCTGCTAACATCACTTGAGGAGTTTTAATCTATATATAATCCAGTTTATTTATTCTATATATATATTATCCAGCTTATTTAATCTATATATATATATTATCCAGAGAGGCCGGCTGGGGACTGTGACGGAAGCACTAAAAAAGGACCTGATGGAAGATTCTCCCCCAGTCTCAATTTACACCCCCCCTCCGTGGGCAGTAAGGCCATGGTATGAGGAACTAACAGACATTGTGCCAAAACAAGGAGAAGGAAGTACAACACCAGATCCTCGAGACGCAGAGTAGTTGCAGATACTGAAAAAACTGAAACTAGAAGGAAGCGGTGAAATGTGCGTCGCAAAAATGTAAATGTCTGCAGACAGCAGTGAGGGTTGACTGGGTCCCGAAAAGAGTATATAAGGAGAATGCCTTCATTGATAGGGTGTGATTGTGCTACTTGACTTATCACTGAACTCGTGGTACTTCAAACTATCATCAACCTAAAAGGTCATATCTGGCTTTCATACTCTAGAACAATTGTATCTCTTGACTTCTGGTTTATGAATGAGACATACTGCGTCAACTACCCCATACACTCCTCGCGCTAAATATATCCACCAAGTTGGAGTGGATGAATAGCGCAGGTGGTGTTATGGAAGGTATTGTTCTCGAACCGTCTCTTTAATTATTAAGTCATAGTGCGACTTCTAGTAGGAGAAACAGATACATATCTGACTTTCGTACTCTAGAACAATTGTATCTTTTGACCGCTGGTTTTTGGGCGAGACCTACTGAGTCAAGCACACCGTACACTCTTCGTGGTGTTACACAGGGTCTTGATCTACGATAGCAGTCTCGCTACTAATCAGAACAAATATACAAAAAAGAAAAAGGTCATGGTACAACTTCTAGCAGGAGGAACAGATACTGACGTGATTGGCTATACCGGTAGAGCAATTGTGAGTTGAAGAACATACTCTCTGGGAACCAACCATGTCGACCTACATTAAGGTAATTAACTGCTTGTTGTAATACATAATTAAGGCATTGAGAGTTCAAGTGTTTTTGATGATTATTTATGTTTTATTGAAAGGACGTAAAGAAACTGTAATGACGTGTATAACTGTGTGATTTGCAAACATTGAATAAAAAGTAGAAACTAGATCTAAAGCCCTATGGGAGCAAACGCCTGACACTCCCAAATCTAGGGAAATAAGTCTAGTTTCTACACTAAAGACAATATAATGGTGTGGACAGAATAATCATTTTATTTTAACATGTATCCTCTATATTAATATTCAAGTAGTATTAGTCGATGGACAGACTGTAAATCGTAACTAAGTCATAGCTTGCGTGAGCCTAGATATAAGAGCATACAAAGGGAAAGTGAATGTAAAACGAGAAGGTACTTTAAGTCTGACTAAGATCCCGAAAAATGCCTGACGGCACCACAATAAGGCTAATCTCCGAATAAAGGGCAGGATACATAACCAGGTCAGTCTGGCGGACCTGTGAGTCACCTGTTAGCCGGGTGACATAAGAACTTGAGTGAGACGAATTGTGTCACTCTCGACGGGGGTACCTCAATGGTCTTATAGCAAAATCCCCTACCGCGACAGGACCTCTGAGAAAGAGAAGGTATCTTAATGATCTGACAGGAAGGCTGGGGACCTCTGAGAAAGAGAAGTTAATGATCTGACAGGACGGCTGGGGACCTCTGAGAAAGGGAAGTTAATGATCTGACAGGACGGCTGGGGACCTCTGAGAAAGAGAAGTTAATGATCTGACAGGACGGCTGGGGACCTCTGAGAAAGAGAAGTTAATGATCTGACAGGACGGCTGGGGACCTCTGAGAAAGAGAAGTTATCTTAATGATCTGACAGGAAGGCTGGGGACCTCTGAGAAAGGGAAGTTAATGATCTGACAGGACGGCTGGGGACCTCTGAGAAAGGGAAGTTAATGATCTGACAGGACGGCTGGGGACCTCTGAGAAAGGGAAGTTATCTTAATGATCTGACAGGAAGGCTGGGGACCTCTGAGAAAGAGAAGTTATCTTAATGATCTGACAGGACGGCTGGGGACCTCTGAGAAAGAGAAGTTAATGATCTGACAGGACGGCTGGGGACCTCTGAGAAAGAGAAGTTAATGATCTGACAGGACGGCTGGGGACCTCTGAGAAAGAGAAGTTATCTTAATGATCTGAGAGACCAGCTCTTCTGGTCAGCAAGATTACTACCAGATTTAAGGTATTTGGACATCTCAAATTTAAAGAGCTCCCAGTTCTTGCGATAAGATTTTTCTTCACAAGCCCTTTCCCAAGAGTGTGAGAGCAGATCTTTAACCTCAAACTTAACTATATCATTATTTAATAATGAGCTATTTAACTTCCAGTAGGATGTGCTACCAAGGTTAGTATCAGGGGTAAATATTTTGATATCAATGTAAATGGCCCTATTGTCTGTGAGGGGAGTAGCACAAATATTTGTAAAAATCTATTCTGGATTGTCTGGAACCTGTTTTGTTACTCCAAGTGAACGATCTGTCGGCCGGAAACCTCTCTCTCCATATATCAGTAAGATCAAACTTTTCCATAAAAAGTATTAAAACCAAATTCTGACTGGTTGGACTACCTGGGGGCCGTCTATCAGTTGAATTATCTATAGTCATGTTAAAGTCCCTTCCTATCAATAATAATGAATTGGGACATGTAGATAATCAATTAAGTATATGTTTCTCTATAGATTCAAGCAACTCATCATTCTCCTGTTTGGTGTTGTACCCGTAGAAGTTTACAGTAATGAAAGTAATGTCATTGTAACTGATCACAAGACAAATAAAGTGACGAAAGGGGTCACATTCGGAGTGTAGAATATTACCCGCCAAAGATATTTTTCATTGTAGTGACGCCAGCGGAGCGTTCAGATCCATGGGAAAGCCAAATATCGTTGCCCCACTGTGACCTCCAGAAGTTGACATCAGCCGAAATTGAGTGAGACTTGAAAAAAGCAAAAACCTGTTCTAAATTGTTAAGCAAATAAAAATACAGCCTTGCGCTTCACATTGTTCTGTAACCCCCTAGCATTAAGAGAAACTATAGACAAAGACAAAACAACAAATATAATATAAAAGTATAAACTGCAGGATGAGTCAATAACGTAAGCGATAAGGAACCGAGATCTGCACCATTTAGGTCAACTTAGTGAAAATAGCTTAAACCATAAACTCTGAGCTAGTTGTTATTTGGCTTTTGAAATTGAACTCAACTGAAAATTATGTTCAAGACCAAACCAAGGGTTCTCTGTAGTAAAAGAGACTAAAACCCCTCTTTAGTGTAATCAGGGACTATTCTGAGAAAAAAAAAAATACAAAATAAAAAAAGGTACCTACTATTTTAAGTGCATATGAAAACTGATCATAAAAAAATAGAGAATAAAACATGTTTTACATATACATGTTCCTAGGACCTTTTTCACTTGGAAATAAGTATTAACAACTAAATAGAACAATAACCGTGTAAAGTCAGAGCAGACCTGTATGCCCCTTTAAAACAGAATGAATAAAAAAATAAATACAACTTTCAGTCTTCTTCGTGAGTTTGTAAACAAAATAGGCCTTCTTCTGGTCTGGTCATACAAGAACAAGCTAATAAATTATTGAGGTACCTGAGTATTCCGAAAAATTTGTCACCTGGGGCTTGTTTGGTAACATTAAATCAGTACAAGGAAAATGAAAATACCATGGCTGAAACCATCAATCTGTTCCTTCTGGTGAGATTCTAGGGAGGAATATGAATTTCCGAACCGTTGATGAAGCCTCGTCCTCCGACGAAGCCTTACCCTCATTTCGTGCTTTCTTGATCGTTGGCCACAACTTGTTCCTTCTTTCTATGTCCTCCGGGCTGAGATGCTCGGCGAAACGCATACCATGGCTCTGAAGGAACGTGTTCTTCATAGCAGCATTCCAGATAGCATCCCTGTAGAATCTGTTAGTGAAGAGGATGACGATACCCCTTGGTCTTGAATCGTTTTGCTGTTGCTTCTTGCCGAGGCGATGCACAACGTCGATGGTATCACCAACTGTTACGAATCCCTTTGGCCCGACAATCTAGGGGGGATGGTAATGGGACCCGTAACACAACTCACGCAAATTATAACAGTGACAAAGTAACGGTGAGAACGAAATAACACAGACAACTTAATTACCGTCAAACACTCAGGGTTTATTTCTAAACAAACAGTAAAGGGGGGCAGGAAAAAGGGGCTGAGCTGGACCCAAGGAAAGAAATAATAAGTATTCAAAAATACCCCTAAGTTAGACTAGCGTACTTCACCAACAGCTAACTAACCAAAAATACAGTGGGTGGTTAGCCCAGTTCTAACTAGTGTTTTTAACAAAGTTTACCTACGGGTAGTGTATGCCCATGGGCGAACTGTCTGGTTACCCCCTTTTTCCCACCATCAAACAAACACTCAAACACCATAACCAAAAACAATACTCACAGGTGGGGACAAAGTGACATGTAGATGCAAAACCACACAATGGATCTACAGACATATGGCATTTACAGAGAGATTGAGCTGTAGAGAACACAACTGACAGGGTTTTTAAACCAAGGGAAAGGGACTGTGATTGGGTAGGAGAAAAGGAGCAGGTGTCTTCCGATTAGCGACTGATTGATGACTGATTGGGGAATGATGATTGTTACCTGTCAGTAGGGGAGAAGGAGAGCAATAATACACACAGGATACTTGTATCCGTAACACCAACATTTGTTATTCTATGCAGACATAACTTCTTGGCAGATGCGGATAGCCTCTCGTCGCACATCCTCCACCTCTGGCACGCAGAAGTCTCTGGTTCCATCTTGTTGTGTATTGCTCCAGATCAGTGAGAGATCTGTGGTATACATTGTTATTCTGTTCCACCTTTTCCACACTTTTTCAACTTTAGTCACTCATTTTCATATCCTTGATTTCACTACATGCAAACTTCACAGTCTTTTTCAAGCCTTCGATTACCATGGTGTTCGCGCCTACTATTTCCTCAATGGCGTCAGACTTGGAGTTGATGAGTAAGGAGAGGGTAGCCACGATCTCAGAGTCCATGTTGGGTTTTTTGCAGGGTGGAGGTTTGCACGGAGTAACCGGTAAAGAGGGGAACTCGTCATCTTCAACAGCATGAGGTTATCCATAGGGCAAGCGTAGTTATGGCAGTTGTCTATAAGCACGTTCCTCTCTTGTTGCTTAGCAATAGAACGGCTAGCTTCTTCCTTTCTTTTTTTGTCACGACTTCGCATGAACATGCCCGAAATAAATTATCCAATTATTATTCCAGTCGCAGGAAAATTCTTATATATTCAACAAATAAAAATAGTAATGGCTGTAAACTTGTTTTTTTTCACAATCTTTCTGAAGTTTGGTGCGGAGCTCGGTAAAAAATAATAAAAAGCATGAGGTCAAGCCGCAATCTTGGCCTTGTCACACACATACTTATTTAAATGTTATTTTTTATTAACAACAAATCAATACAGAGAGTACATGAGGGAACACATGTATATATAGATTATATACTATGGACAATTGAGCTAGGGGGTACAATATCACCTTACACAAGGACCTTAAGGGACATAGGTACACTTATAATTCAAACAGCTTTTTTGTTAGTAGAGTATTTAATTGTCCTAAAATACAGTTCAATTTCTTTTTGTAGGGTAAGAAAATTTGTTTTTTTTTCTTCTAAATTTACAATTGTGAATATGAAATTTGGCCAAAAAAATTATGAAATGAATTACATAAAAATGTTTCAGCTTATTCCTATCGTAGGTAAAGAATCCAAGCAGTACATCTCTCCACAATAGTGTAAGACCTTCATACAAGTGTTCAATTATAAATCTACTGATGTCTTGCCACAGTTTTCTTACATGAATACAATGCCAAAAAAGATGCAACACTGTTTCTGGGTGGTCATTATAAAAGGAGCAATTTGAGTTGATGTTTTCCTTAAACTTCTTCATATAATGGTTGGCAGGATAATATTTATGAATAATTTTAAAGGAAACTTCCTCAATTTTGTTAACAAGCAGGTATGTGTGTGGCAACATCAAAACTTTTTTCCAACAGATATTATCAATCAAACCGTTCCAATAAGGCATGACATAAGGTATGCAACATCCTGCTGAAGTAAGGTTCGTATCGCTCTGTTGTTGAATGGACCAAAAGAGAAACAAATTTTCCTACTGATGAGTCAACAGGGTTAATAGAAGGTAGGCTCTGAGGGTCAGGTCTTGACACGTTCCTGAATAATAGAGCAACACCTGAGGGAAGGGCATCTAAAACAATTGCAAAATCTTTAGGTGTTACAGGGACCTTGTAAAGAGATAAGAATTCCTTATAACTGAGTAAAAGACCCTCTGCATTTACCAGTTGGCTCACCAATAGAATATTATTTCGGAACCAATATTCTAAAAACAAAGAATTATTTTTATACAATATATCCCAATTATTCCATATATAATATCTGTGTGGAGAAAAATTGTGTTTATAAATTAAGGACCATGACAAGAAAACCTGCTGATGAAAAGCAGAAAGTTTCACTGGAACTTTGTAAATATTATAATTGCTAAACATGAAGTTAAGGCCACCAAAAGTAGAGAAGACATGAGGAATAAAATTCCAGATATACAGTGGGGCAAAAAAGTATTTAGTCAGCCTGTAATTTTAATCATAGGTACACTTCAACTATGACAGACAAAATGAGAAAAAAAAAAAACAGAAAATCACATTGTAGGATTTTTCATAAATTTATTTGCAAATTATGGTGGAAAATAAGTATTTGGTCAATAACAAAAGTTTCTCAATACTTTGTTATATACCCTTTGTTGGCAATGACAGAGGTCAGACGTTTTCTGTAAGTCTTCACAAGGTTTTCACACACTGTTGCTGGTATTTTGGCCCGTTCCTCCATGCAGATCTCCTCTAGAGCAGTGATGTTTTGGGGCTGTTGCTGGGCAACACGGACTTTCAACTCCCTCCAAAGATTTTCTATGGGGTTGAGATCTGGAGACTGGCTAGGCCACTCCAGGACCTTGAAATGCTTCTTACGAAGCCACTCCTTCGTTGCCCGGGCGGTGTGTTTGGGATCATTGTCATGCTGAAAGACCCAGCCACGTTTCATCTTCAATGCCCTTGCTGATGGAAGGAGGTTTTCACTCAAAATCTCACGATACATGGCCCCATTCATTCTTTCCTTTACACGGATCAGTCGTCCTGGTCCCTTTGCAGAAAAACAGCCCCAAAGCATGATGTTTCCACCCCCATGCTTCACAGTAGGTATGGTGTTCTTTGGATGCAACTCAGCATTCTTTGTCCTCCAAACACGACGAGTTGAGTTTTTACCAAAAAGTTATATTTTGGTTTCATCTGACCATATGACATTCTCCCAATCTTCTTCTGGATCATCCAAATGCTCTCTAGCAAACTTCAGACGGGCCTGGACATGTACTGGCTTAAGCAGGGGGACACGTCTGGCACTGCAGGATTTGAGTCCCTGGCGGCATAGTGTGTTACTGATGGTAGGCTTTGTTACTTTGGTCCCAGCTCTCTGCAGGTCATTCACCAGGCCCCCCCGTGTGGTTCTGGGATTTTTGCTCACCGTTCTTGTGATCATTTTGACCCCACGGGGTGAGATCTTGCGTGGAGCCCCAGATCGAGGGAGATTATCAGTGGTCTTGTATGTCTTCCATTTCCTAATAATTGCTCCCACAGATGATTTCTTCAAACCAAGCTGCTTACCTATTGCAGATTCAGTCTTCCCAGCCTGGTGCAGGTCTACAATTTTGTTTCTGGTGTCCTTTGACAGCTCTTTGGTCTTGGCCATAGTGGAGTTTGGAGTGTGACTGTTTGAGGTTGTGGACAGGTGTCTTTTATACTGATAACAAGTTCAAACAGGTGCCATAAATACAGGTAACGAGTGGAGGACAGAGGAGCCTCTTAAAGAAGAAGTTACAGGTCTGTGAGAGCCAGAAATCTTTCTTGCTTGTAGGTGACCAAATACTTATTTTCCACCATAATTTGCAAATAAATTCATAAAAAATCCTACAATGTGATTTTCTGGATTTTTTTTTCCTCATTTTGTCATAGTTGAAGTGTACCTATGATGAAAATTACAGGCCTCTCTCATCTTTTTAAGTGGGAGAACTTGCACAATTGGTGGCTGACTAAATACTTTTTTGCCCCACTGTAAGTGGGTCTTCTTAGGAATTCTTTTATCCAATTGATCTTAAAAGTAATATTAAATAAGGTAGTAAAGTACAGAAAGTTCAGCCCACCATTCTCATAAGTGTTCATTACAACAGTTTTCCTAATGTAATGGGTACGGTTTCTCCACAGAAAGTTGAAAAGCATCTGGTCTATCTCCTTGCTTATTTATTGTCACAAACATATATGCCATACCTTCCCTTTTTTTCTACGTCATAAACAATACATTTCCGCTATGGTGGTCAGGTGGGCTGCGCCTGTAGTGGTGCGCAGAACAACACCAACGCTGAACTTACTTCCCGAAACCAGGGTCAAATAGTCTGGTTAAAAATACTGGTGATCTGTCTTATTTGGAAAGGAGACAGGCATCATCCAAGACCTCACAGGCACAAATTGACATCCAAGCTTTTCCAAGGTATGCGTATTGGTTATGTCTTTGCGATGTATTTTCAACTGTTATGGTTGACGGCTCGTCTGTTGTACTACGTTACTGTCTATGGCGAACCAGCTAAATGTCGACTGATCAGTGCACTATAGACAGATAATGTTTGCCTTGTTAGTTTTCGTTATTACACGAAACGTTGCTTGTGTTTTATTTAACTATGTCATACTTAACATTGGAAGAATGTAATCCCTGAGAGTGCGTACTCAACTGTGCCAACTCTCAGACAGGTCAATCGGCAGCACATTGCGATTCACGTCAACCTATGTTTATGTTTGGGACTTTTGTCTTGCTATAGACACAAACAAGAGCTTGTGAACTTTCCAGAATGTACATGGCCGGCCAATAGACCTCACCCACCCCCCACGTGTCCGTCTGACTGTTGCATTGAGTGGGAACATTTAGTCCGAGTGGAGTTTGAACCGCGGACACGGCGCTACTGTGCCGAAAAGGTCTCCCAGAACCCTTGACATACGCTTTGCATACATGTATGATCAGGTTATTGCTGTCATTCGACCAAGTGCCATCTATCCATCCACATGTCCTTCCTGTGCATTGGGATTAAGGCTCAGCTCTGGTCAGTAACAGATGGGCCTCAGCCACAAAGACAAGTGCTGCAGTGTAGTCCTAGTTATACAATCATGAACACATAGCCAGTTCAGAGTCAAGAATATGTTATACTCCAGGCCCTGTGATGATGACGGCATCCACATGATGCCTTTTGGAGCTGTCAGAGAGAGCATGGGGACGAGTGGATACAGCAAACTTTCCTTGGACATCATCATCACGTCTATTTAGTCATCTACATGTCTGTTTTCACAGCAATCTGTCAAGGGACAGTTTCATTATAGTGTGAGAGTGCTGCCTATGAAACCATGACAACTTCCAGTCTACTTGCATTTTTCATTCTGAAGCAAGCCTTGCTTGCTGCAATGGGGATGGCTGGTGTACAAAGTATTACAACCAACATAACCAATATTGGTTGGTTGTTTGCTAGCATAGACTGTAGCCTAATTCTATTCCATATAAATGGTAATTCTATGGATGGTAGCCTGGGTGCCTGTCTGTTACTGCTATAGCCAATTTATCTAGCCTAACACAAGGCATGGCAACGAGGTACTGTATGTAATTGATTGCATTAATGTTGACAGAAGAAATAGTGATGGGATTGGATAATATTTGATTGGTGAATACAGCCTGAGGTGAAATAGCTGATTGTTCTAACTGACCGGTTCCTCATCCTCCCTGTTGGTGATTTGTGGTGTGTTAGTACCGTAACATTGATAAGGCTGGGTACTGATCGTGTTGCAACACACTACTCAGAGAGGGCTGATTGATTCACATCGCAAAGTAGGCGTTATGTAACTCCTTTTCTACAAAATGCTGAGCTTTGTTTTAAAGAGCAGAAAATCGGATATAAAGGAAATCTAAAATAATAAGTGTTGATTACATTGGGCTGTGTGGGTCGTTGTTTATTTCTCTGTATTCCTGTGGTGAGCAGGGCGGCCCGGTAGTGTGAGAGCATATCTTAAAGAGCCTGCCTCCCCACCCCTCACATGTAACAGCCAACGCCTCCATGTGACCACACACTCTTTCCTGTCTTAAAGGCACAGCATCCCAATATCCATAGCAATGTGCATATTGCCATCTAGTGCCACTTTAGGAAATACAATGCTCTCTATTGTCAAACTTATGCATTTTCATGGTGGAAATGACTTTGTTGTTTGTTCCCCCCAGCCCATCCATCTCAGGCAGCCCTGTCCCTGTGTCGTGATGTCAGGCCCCGGGAGAGACAGTGATCTGGAGTCAGACCACGCAGTAGACTGGTCCATGATGGACATGCGGCTGGACTCGTTCCGGGGTTCCCTCCTGGCCCAGCAGGTGTCAGCGGAGAGGTTGGCCCGCGCTGGGTTCTACTTCACGGGACAGGCTGACAAGGTGCGCTGCTTCAGCTGCCACAAGACTGTAGAGAACTGGTGTGGAGGGGACGCACCCGCGGAGAGGCACGCGGAGGTGAGCATGAGAAGGGGGATGACACGTGTGCAAAACATTTATTTTTTATATATTTTTTTTTACATTTAGTCTACCCCACTCCCA
This sequence comes from Salvelinus alpinus, assembly GCF_045679555.1. Lineage (NCBI taxonomy): Eukaryota > Metazoa > Chordata > Actinopteri > Salmoniformes > Salmonidae > Salvelinus > Salvelinus alpinus. The sequence goes on from NC_092092.1 coordinate 75,427,176, forward strand.
GGTCTCACCTGTGTTGTAGTTAATTAAAATAAAAAAGTATTATCTCCTGTTTCTACCAAATGATCATACTACTGTTGTAATGTTTCAGGTCTCCCCCACCTGTAAGTTCCTGAGCTGCACCCATCGATCCAGGGTTAACTCTCTTCAAGGTGCCATGCTGACCAACGAACCCCACTACAACGAAGACGCTGAGGACATGGAGTTCCGCCTGAGAACGGGAGAAGTGGTGGATGAGTCCACCTACCCCATGGTCCCGCACATGGTCAGCGAAGACTCCCGGTTCAACACCTTAGGCCCGTGGCCCTCCACATCCTCGGTCCAGCCTAGAGAGCTGGCCCAGGCAGGGCTCTTCTATATGGGTTCGAGCGACCGGGTGCAGTGCTTCTGCTGTGGAGGGATGCTGGGGGGCTGGCAGCCTGGGGACACGGCATGGGGGGAGCACTCCAAACACTTCCCCTACTGCTTCTTCATACTGGGGCATGATGTGGGGAACCTCCCCTCTCAGGCGGGGAGAGAGGGGGATGTAGGGGAGACCAGGCCACGCCCAGGTCCTCGGGTCCCCATGCAGAGCTTTGAGGAGAGGCTAGGCAGCTTTGCAGGAATCCAGCACACTATTGACCACGAGAGGCTGGCCAGAGCAGGCTTCTACAACACAGGTGAGACCTGGGAGTGGGGTAGACTAGAGCTTTGGCTGTGAGAAAAGTAACTTAACAAATACAATTCAAAATGTATTAATACAGTTACCTGCTTCTCAATGGTAAAAGGGCCTGGGAGGAGGGGACATAGAGGGGACCAGGGACGTATCCTAACCAGTGTGTGTGTGTGTCTGGGTTGATCTTAACCCAAGTGTGTGTTTTTGTGTGTTGGTGCAGGAGCTCCAGACCGTGTGGTGTGTTTCTGCTGTGGTGGAGGTCTGAAGGGCTGGCAGCCGGACGAGAATCCCTGGGAGGAGCACGCCAAACACTATCCGGGGTAAAAACACACATGTCACTCACACTCAGTAGAAAGTAAACAACCATATGCACATCACTAACGTTGAGTGTCATGTTTTAATCCAGGTGTAGTTTTCTGCTGGCAGAGAAAGGACAGGAGTTCGTCAGCAGCGTTCAGTTACAAGGTCCTGACTGGAACAATGCTGTAAGTCTCAAAGACTTCATCCCCCTAACCCTGACCTCTAACCCCTAAACCTGCGATCAAACATATTAAACTGTACCCATCCTTACATGACTCCTACCATATCAAATTCCTTCTTTCTATTGATTTTTCCAGGCTTCAAGTCACCTGAATGGATGTTCAAGTCACGGAACAGGTATAACATATATATTTTTTTTTAATTAAATTTTTTGTGAAGTTGTACCCCTTTCACTTTTTATATATTAGTTTTGGAACTAGACAAAAGGGGGGGGTGTACATACAGTGCCTTCGGAAAGTATGCAGACCCCTTGACTTTTTCCACATTTTGTTAGGTTACAGCCTTATTTTAAAATTGATTAAATAAATAAAATCCCTCAGCAATCTGCACAGTACCCCATAATGACAAAGCGAAAACTGTTTTAGAAATGTTTGCAAACGTATTAAAACATAAACATACCTTATTTACTTAAGTATTCAGACCCTTTGCTTTGAGACTCGAATTTGAGCTCCGGTGCATTACCATTGATCATCCTTGAGAGGTTTCTACAACTTGATTGGAGTCCACCTGTGGTAAATTCATTTGATTGGACATGATTTGTCTGTGTAAGGTCCCACAGTTGACAGTGCATCTCAGAGCAAAAACCAAGCCATGCAGTCGAAGGAATTGTCCGTAGCGCTCCGAGACAGGATTGTGCCGACGCACAGATCTGGGGAAGAGTCCCCCAAAAAATTCCCCATTCTTAAATGGAAGAAATTTGGAACCACCGAGACTCTTCCTAGAGCTGGCCAACTGGCCAAACTGAGTGATCAAGGGGGGGTTTTGGTCAGGGCGGCTGACCAAGAACCCGATGGTCACTCTGACAGAGCTCTAGAGTTTCTCTGTGGAGATGGGAGAACCTTCCAGAAGAACAACCCTCTCTGCAGCACACCACCAATCAGGCCTTTATGTTAGTGACCAGACTGAAGCGACTCCTCAGTAAAAGGCACATGACAGCCCGCTTGGAGTTTGCCAAAAGCCACCTAAAGACTCTCAGACCATGAGAAACAAGGTTCTCTGGTCTGATGAAACCAAAATTGAACTCTTTGGCCTGAATGCCAAGCGTCACATCTGGAGGAAACCTGGCACCATCCCTTTGGTGAAGCATGGTGGTGGCAGCATCATGTTGTGGCGATGTTTTTCAGTGGCAGGGAGACTAGTCAGGATCGAGGGACAGATGAGTGGAGAAAAATACATAGACATCCTTGATGAAAACCTGCTCCAGAGCACTCAGGACCTCAGTCTAGTGCGAAGGTTCACCTTCCAACAGGACAACAACCCTAAGCACACAGCCAAGACAAGGCAGGAGTGGCTTTGGGACAAGTCTCTGAATGTCCTTGAGTGGCCCAGCCAAAGCCTGGACTTGAACCTGATCAAACATCTCTGGAGAGACCTGAAAATAGCTGTACAGCAATGTTCCACATCCAACCTGACAAAGCTTGAGGATCTGCAGAGAAGAATGGCATAAACTCCCCAAATACAGTTGTGCCAAGCTTGTAGCATCATACCCAAGAAAACTCAAGGATTTAATCGTTGCCAAAGGTGCTTCAACAAAGTACTGAGTAAATGGTCTGAATATTTACAATACCAGTCAAGTTTGCACACACCAGAGTTTATTTTTACTGTTTTCTACATTGTAGAATAATAGTGAATACTTAAACTATGAAATAACACATGGACTCATGTAGTAACCAAAAAAGTGTTAAACAAATCAAAATATATTTTATATTTGAGATTCTTCAAAGTAGCCACCCTTTGGCTTTTCAGCTTTGCACACTCTTGGTATTCTCTCAACTAGCTTCATGAGGTAGCCACCTGGAATGCATTGCAATTAAGAGGTGTGCCTTGTTAATTTGTAGAATTTCTATCCTTCTTAATGCGTTTGAGCCAATTAGTTGTGTTGTGACAAGGTAGGGGTGGTATACAGAAGATAATATGGATTTGGTCTTTTACCAAAAAGGCGATGGCAAGAACAGCTCAAATAAGCAAAGACACGACAGTCCATCACTACTTTAAGACATGGTCAGACAAGGCAGTTGCAAAAACCATCAAGCGCATTGATGAAACTGGCTCTCATGAGGACCGCCACAGGAATGGAAGACCCAGAGTTACCTCTGCTGCAGAGGATACGTTCATTAGAGTTACCAGCCTCAAAAATTGCAGTGCAAATAATTGCAATGCTTCGCAGAGTTCAAGTAACAGACACATCTCAACATCAACTGGTCAGAGGAGACTGCGTGAATCAGGCCTTCATGGTCAAATTGCTGCAAAGAAACCACTACTAAAGGACACCAAAAAGAAGAAGAGACTTGCTTGGGCCAAGAAACACGAGCAATGGACATAAGACCGGTGAAAAATGTGAGATTTTTGGTTCCAACTGCCGTGTCTTTAAGACGCAGAGTAGGTGCGATACGCCATCCCATCTGGTTTGCACTTAGTGGGACTATCATTTGTTTTTCAACAGGACAATGACCCAAAACACCTCCAGGCTGTGTAAGGGCTATTTGACCAGCAAGGAGAGTGATGGAGTGCTGCATAAGATGACCTGGCCTCTACAATCACCCGACCTCAACCCAATTGGGATGAGTTGGACCACAGAGTGAAGGAAAAGCAGCCAACAAGTGCTCAGCATATGTAGGAACTCCGTCAAGACTGTTGGAAAAGCATTCCAGGTGAAGCTGGTTGAGAGAATGCCAAGAATGTGCAGAGCTGTCATCGAGGCAAAGGGTGGCTATTTGAAGAATTTCAAATATATTTTGATTTAACACTTTTTTTGGTTACATGATTCCATGTGTTATTTCATAGTTTTGATGTATTCACTATTATTCTACAATGTACAAATAAAGAAACCCTTGAATGACGAGGTGTCAAGTTTTGACTTGAGACTGTCAATTAGATTTATTTTTTTTCTTCCATTTTTTTAAAGTAAATTAGCAAACATTTCTAAACCCTTTTTTGCTTTGAAATTATGTGGTTTTGTGTGTAGATTGGGGCGGGGGGGGGGGGGACGGACGGACAATTTCATCCATTTTAGAATAAGGCTGTAACCTAACAAAATGTGCAAAAAGTCTGAATATTTTCTGAAGGCATTCTACGTGTATATAGTGTAGGGTGCTATTTCCGACACAGACTAGAACAGGCTCAATGTCCTCCATCTCTCTGTGCAGAGGTGCTGAGGTCAGCCATGGCCCAGAGGGCGGTAGAGATGGGTCTGGAGCCTGCCCTGGTAGAGAGGACTATACTGGAGAGGATACGCAGGGCTGGGACAGGCTACTCCACCCTGGAGACTCTGCTGCAGGACTGCTTTAACAGAGGCCCTGACAGCGACGCAGAGACCGCAGAGAACCATGGTATGTGTCTCACAGTTAGCAATGCTTGTTAGTAGAGGTCGACCGATTAATCGGGATGGCCGATTTTTAATTAGGGCCGATTTTCAAGTTTTCATAACAATCGGTAATCGGCAATTTTGGACGCCGATTACGTTGCACTCCACGAGGAGATTGCGTGGCAGGCCTGTTATGCGAGTGCAGCAAGGAGCCAAGGTAAGTTGCTAGCTAGCATTAAACTTATCTTATAAAAACAATCAATCTTAACATAATCATTAGTTAACTACACATGGTTGATGATATTACTAGTTTATCTAGCTTGTCCTGCGTTGCATATAATCGATGCGGTGCCTGTTAATTTATCATTGAATCACAGCCTACTTCGCCAAATGGGTGATTTAACAAGTGCATTCGCGAAAAAAAGCACTGTCATTTCACCAATGTGTACCTAACCATAAACATCAACGCCTTTTTTTAAATCAATACACAAGTATATATTTTTAAACCTGCATATTTAGTTAATATTGCCTGCAAACATGAATTTCTTTTAACTAGGGAAATTGTGTCACTTCTCTTGCATTCTGTGCAATAGGGTCAGGGTATATGCAGCAGTTTGGGCCGCCTGGCTCGTTGCGAACTGTGTGAAGACCATTTCTTCCTAACAAAGACAGCCAACTTTGCCAAACGGGGGATGATTTAACAAAAGCGCATTTGCGAAAAAAGCACAATCGTTGCACGAATGTACCTAACCATAAACATCAATGCCTTTCTGAAAATCAATACACAGAAGTATATTTTTTTAAACCTGCATATTTAGTTAAAATAAATTGATGTTAGCAGGCAATATTAACTAGGGAAATTGTTTCACTTCTCTTGTGTTCATTGCACGCAGAGTCAGGGTATATGCAACAGTTTGGGCCGCCTGGATCGTTGCGAACTAATTTGCCAGAATTTTACATAATTTTGACATAACATTGAAGGTTGTGCAATGTAACAGCAATATTTAGACTTATGTATGCCACCCGTTAGATAAAATACGGATCGGTTCCGTATTTCACTGAAAGAATAAACGTTTTGTTTTCGAAATTATAGTTTCCGATTTTACCATATTAATGACCTAAGGCTCTTTCTGTGTGTTATTATATTATAATTAAGTCTGCTCTATCAAATCAGTCTGACTGAGCGGTGGTAGGCAGCAGCAGGCTCGTAAGCATTCATTCAAACAGCACTTTCCTGCGTTTGCCAGCAGCTCTTCGCAATGCTTCAAGCATTGCGCTGTTTATGACTTCAAGCTTATCAACTCCCGAGATTAGGTTGGCAATACTAAAGTACATATTAGAACATACAATAGTCAGAGGTATATGAAATACAAATGTTATAGAGAGAAATAGTCCTATAATAACTACAACCTAAAACTTCCTACCTGGGAATATTGAAGACTCATGTTAAAAGGAACCACCAGCTTTCATATGTTCTCATGTTCTGAGCAAGGAACTTAAACATTAGCTTTTTTTACATGGCACGTATTGCACTTTTACTTTCTTCTCCAACACTTTGTTTTTGCATTATTTAAACCAAATTGTACATGTTTCATTATTTATTTGAGACTAAATAGATTTTTATTGATGTATTATACACTGCTCAAAAAAATAAAGGGAACACTTAAACAACACAATGTAACTCCAAGTCAATCACACTTCTGTGAAATCAAACTGTCCACTTAGGAAGCAACACTGATTGACAATAAATTTCACATGCTGTTGTGCAAATGGAATAGAAAAAAGGAGGAAATTATAGGCAATTAGCAAGACACCCCCAATAAAGGAGTGGTTCTGCAGGTGGTGACCACAGACCACTTCTCAGTTCCTATGCTTCCTGGCTGATGTTTTGGTCACTTTTGAATGCTGGCGGTGCTTTCACTCTAGTGGTAGCATGAGACGGAGTCTACAACCCACACAAGTGGCTCAGGTAGTGCAGCTCATCCAGGATGGCACATCAATGCGAGCTGTGGCAAGAAGGTTTGCTGTGTCTGTCAGCGTAGTGTCCAGAGCATGGAGGCGCTACCAGGAGACAGGCCAGTACATCAGGAGACGTGGAGGAGGCCGTAGGAGGGCAATAACCCAGCAGCAGGACCGCTACCTCCGCCTTTGTGCAAGGAGGAGCACTGCCAGAGCCTTGCAAAATGACCTCCAGCAGGCCACAAATGTGCATGTGTCAGCATATGGTCTCACAAGGGGTCTGAGGATCTCATCTCGGGGTGTCTTGCTAATTGCCTATAATTTCCGCCTTTTTTCTATTCCATTTGCACAACAGCATGTGAAATTTATTGTCAATCAGTGTTGCTTCCTAAGTGGACAGTTTGATTTCACAGAAGTGTGATTGACTTGGAGTTACATTGTGTTGTTTAAGTGTTCCCTTTTATTTTTTTGAGCAGTGTATTAAGTTAAAATAAGTGTTCATTCAGTATTGTTGTAATTGTCATTATTGCGAATATATAAAAATCGTCCGATTTAATCGGTATCGACGTTGAAAAATCATAATCGGTCGACGTCTACTTGTTAGAACAATGCCCTGATATATAATGATACTATCAAAACTGGTAATGAGGTTTACAGGATATGTCAAAAATTCCTGAATAGAGCCACAGGGATTTGCAATTTGACCTAGTTCACCCATCTGCATATTCCAATCAATCACAATAGCATCACAATGCTATTCACACTGTAGGCCTACGTGAGGCTTGGCTATAGAAGTAACAGAATCAAACTGTTGGTCAGTATTCTACCTACTTTATTGTGCTTGGTTACCTACTGATGTTTCTCCCCTATTTCAGATGAGGATCCCTTTGAGAAGCTACGGAAGCTGCAGAGGGAGAAACAGTGCAAAGTGTGTATGGACAGAGACATCTGCATCGTCTTCATCCCCTGTGGGCACCTGGTCGTCTGCAAGGAGTGTTCCGAGGCCCTCGGCAAGTGTCCCATCTGCTGTGCAGCCATCACACAAAAGATCAAGACATACATCTCCTAACATGCAACCTGGTGTCAGGGATTGTCATCTCCAGAGTAGGAGTGCTGACCTAGGATCAGGTCCCGTCTCTTACTCATTATGATTTAAAAGGCAAAAGGGAGCCTAGAACAGCAGTCTTAATCTGAGATGCTTAATGAATGCTGGCCCAGGAGGATAACTCTTTTAAATGGCAATGCTGCTTAACCACCTCAATGATTTTATAAACACAGGCTTTCCTACTACAAAATGTACATATAGAAATATTATATTTGAGGAGGACCACTGTAAATATGAATAAGAGAATCATGGAAAGTGTGGGAATTTTATTTTTCAATGAATGTTGTATAGATGACACTTCCTTGTTATGTGACGTATCAGTGAAGTTCACACGACAATACCCAAGAGGCAATGGGCCTCTGAATCTTCATACCAAGATGGGAAACTAAGGTTGAGATGATATGGAGTACAGCTATGGACAGAACTGACTTTACGCAGCAGGTTAGGAGAAAAAGGTTAGGGTTAGATAAAAATGCTACAGTTGTCCCTGACGTGAGTCGTACATGCAACTTTTTGTCCATGGCTGTACTCCATCTACCCACAGTTCTGATACTTACATTTTAGTAATTTAGCAGATGCTCTTATCCACAATAGTGAGTGCATACATTTTAGTTTATAGGTCCGCTGTGCAGTACCATGATCTACCATTGCAGCTATCAACAGTGCCTTTTCAAACCATCTCATTTACTTGTGTGTATTTTCTTTATTCAGACTATCACACCATTTCCATGTTTTCTTCATATTTCTCTTAAAATTATGAAGTTGTTGACTGGGCTTTTGTTATTGGTTTGCAAGTCATGTGTTTCTAGTTAGTTTGCAAATTACATGTTTCTGAAGTAGAAGTCCTGAGGGTTCCCAAACTTACTGTATGCTCCTTAGGTCAACTAGTATGCTTTCAGCGTGGGACTCTTTTAGGATTCATTATGTGTGCTCTGTGTGAATAAATAGATGAATTGTAGATTTGGATCAATTTCCATTATTTAGATATAACGGCATAACTGACATATCCACTTAATTATTTTATTTAGTTCTAGAGATCATGTCCAAATATTATTCCCCTTTTTAAATCGTGGTGTTCGGATATTTAATATTTCCTTTGCAACTCTTGTTTGACCAAGACTGGAAAATAAATGTTTAAAGAAATTGAAGTGTGTCTTGTCTTTACTTTCATGTATGCTACTAACACTTAGATAAAGAAGCGCAGAATAAAATAGGTATCTTCTTGAAGGCCAGGCAGAGATATTGGTATTTAGATTAGTGACTACCATCTTTGGGTACATCTCAGTAGTTGAAAGTAGCTTTCTCCCCATCTGCTTTCCTTTATCCCCACTTCTACAATAGAAGAAAAACATAGGTACAGTTGAAGTCGGAAGTTTACATACACCTTCGCCAAATAAATTTAAACTCGGTTTCACAATTCTTGACATTTAATCCTAGTAAAAATTCCCTGTCTTAGGTCAGTTAGGATCACCACTTTATTTTAAGAATGTGAAATGTCAGAATAATAGTTGAGAGAGTGATTTATTTCAGCTTTTATTTCTTTCATCACATTCTCAGTGGGTCAGAAGTGTACATACACTCAATTAGTATTTGGTAGCGTTGCCTTTAAATTGTTTAACTTGGGTCAAATGTTTCGGGTAGCCTTCCACAATAAATTGGGTGAATTTTGGCCCATTCCTCCTGACAGAGCTGGTGTAACTGAGTCAGGTTTGTAGGCCTCCTTTCTCGTACATGCTTTTTCAGTTCTGCCAACACATTTTCTATAGGATTGAGGTCAGGGCTTTGTGATGGCCACTCCAATACCTTGACTTTGTTGTCCTTAAGCCATTTTGTCACAACTTTGGAAGTATACTTGGGGTCATTGGCCGTTTGGAAGACCCATTTGCGACCAAGCTTTAACTTCCTGACTGATGTCTTGAGATGTTGCTTCAATATATCCACATAATTTCCCCTCATGATGCCATCTATTTTTTTGAACCAGTCCCTCCTGCAGCAATGCACCCCCACAACATGATGCTGCCACCCCCGTACTTCATGGTTGGGATAGTGTTCTTCGGCTTGCAAGCCTCACCCTTTTTCCTCCAAACATAACGACGGTCATTATGGCCAAACAGTTCTATTTTTGTTTCATCAGACCAGAGGACATTTCTCCAAAAGGTACGATATTTGCCCCCATGTGCAGTTGCAAACCGTAGTCTGGCTTTTTTATGGCGGTTTTGGAGCAGTGGGTTCTTCCTTGCTGAGCGGCCTTTCAGGTTATGTCGATATAAGACTCGTTTTACTGTGGATATAGATACTTTTGTACCTGTTTTCTCTAGCATCTTCACTAGGTCCTTTGCTGTTGTTCTGGGATTGATTTGCACTTTTCGCACCAAAGTACGTTCATCTCTAGGAGACAGAACGCGTCTCCTTCCTGAGCGGTATGACGGCTGCGTGGTCCCATGGTGTTTACTTGCATGCTATTGTTTGTACAGATGAACGTGGTACCTTCAGGCGTTTGTTAACTGCTCCCAAGGATGAACCAGACTTGTGGAGGTCTACAATTCTTTTTCTGAGGTCTTGGCTGATTTCTTTTGATTTTCCCATGATGTCAAGCAAAGAGGCACTGAGCTTGAAGGTAGGCCTTGAAATACATCCACAGGTACACCTCCAATTGACTCAAATGATGTCAATTAGTCTATCAGAAGCTTCTAAAGCCATGACATTTTCTGGAATTTTCCAAGCTGTTTAAAGGCACAGTCAATTTAGCGTATGTAAAGGTCTGACCCACTGGAATTGTGATACAGTGAATTATAAGTTAAATAATCTGTATGTAAACAATTGTTGGAAAAATGACTTGTGTCATGCACAAAGTAGATGTCCTAACAGACTTACCAAAACTATAGTTTGTTAACAAGAAATTTGTGGAGTGGTTGAAAAACAAGTTTTAATGACTACAACCTAAGTGTATGTAAACTTCCGACTTCATCTGTATCTGCCACTTCTTCCACGATGTCTTCAGTTTCTGAAACAGTTCTAATAAAGGAAATGAGACAAGGAGGGGGAAGCTTTTTCCACCCACAATGGGATAATCGCAATTGGATTTCATTGACTCCAGATGTCCCTCCCCTCTGACTTTCTCCTCCAAGGGATTTTGAGGAAAGAGGACAAGAGGAGTCAAGGAAATGTAATTGAGATTCTACAAGTATTGAGCTGCGGCCACACCATTGACTGCAGGGGCACAAAGAATGTACAGTATAAAGATAGGCAGAAACTGCTTCTCCAATAGAAATCCCTGATCACACTTGTAGGCGATGTCTTGATGACATTGGCTAGCTAAGCTCATGCGCAGCAACGCGTCATTGTGTCTAACGGTCCTTCGATATAAAGTTGTTTTTGTCAGTTTGTCACTTTCACAACGTTGGAATCATAATCATCAACTACTTAAGACTAAAGAAGAATTGTTCACTTTTCTCATTGACTTCTCAAACCTTGGCTTGGTCGGCTTGGTCTGTTTTGCAAGCGTTCCTCGCAATTCAACGGCTCAAACACGAAATGTATTTGGCTGGGTCGACAGACAATCACGGACTACAAAAGGAAAACCAATCACGCCACGGACACCGACGTCTTGCTTCCAGACAAACTAAACACCTTATTTTCCCGCTTGGAGGATATTACAGTGCCACTGACGCGGCCCGCCACCAAGGACTGTGAGCCACCTCTCTCCTTCTCTGTGGCCGACGCGAGAAAGACATTTAAAAGTATTAACCCTCGCAAGGCTGCCGGCCCAGACGGCATCCCTAGCCGCGTCCTCAGAGCATGAGCAGACCAGCTGGCTGGTGTGTTTACAGACATATTCAATCTCTTCCTATCCCAGTTTGCTGTCCCTACATGCTTCAAGATGGCCACCACTGTTCCTGTTCCCAAGAAAGCAAAGGTAAGTGAACTAAGTGACTATTGCTCTGCAGCACTCACTTCTGTCATCATGAAGTGTTTTGAGAGGCTAATCAAGGATCATATCACCTCCACCTTACCTGTCACCCTAGACCCAATTCAATTTGCTTACCGCCCCAATAGGTCCACAGACGATGCAATCGCCATAACACTGCACACTGCCATATGCCATCTGGACAAGAGGAATACCTATGTAAGAATGCTGTTCCTTGACTATAGCTCAGCATTCAACACCATAGTACCCTACAAGCTCATCATTAAGCTAGAGGCCCTGGGTCTCAACCCTGCCCTGTGCAATTAGGTCCTGGACTTCCTGACAGGCCACACCCAGGTGGTTAAGGTAGGAAACAACATCACCACTTCGCTGATCCTCAACACTGGGGCCCAACAAGGGTGTGTGCTAAGACCCCTCCTGTACTCCCTGTTCACCCACGACTGCGTGGCATGCACACCTCCAACTCAATCATCAAGTTTGCAGATGACACAACAGTAGTAGGCTTGATTTCTGGGATGGCGCCCCCCCTTGGGTTGTTCCGTGGCGGAGATCTTTGTGTTCTATACTCGGCCTTGTCTCAGGATGGTAAGTTGGTGGTTGAAGATATCCCTCTAGTGGTGTGGGGGCTGTGCTTTGGCAAAGTGGGTGGGGTTATATCCTTCCTGTTTGGCCCTGTCCGGGGGTATCATCAGATGGGGCCACAGTGTCTCCTGACCCCTCCTGTCTCAGCCTCCAGTATTTATGCTGCAGTAGTTTATGTGTCGGGGGGCTAGGGTCAGTCTGTTATATCTGGAGTATTTCTCCTGTCTTATCCGGTGTCCTGTGTGAATTTAAGTATGCTCTCTCTAATTCTCTCTAATTCTCTCTTTCTTTCTCTCTCTTGGAGGACCTGAGCCCTAGGACCATGCCTCAGGACTACCTGGCATGACGACTCCTTGCTGTCCCCAGTCCACCTGGCCATGCTGCTGCTCCAGTTTCAACTGTTCTGCCTGCGGCTATGGAACCGTGACCTGTTCACTGGACGTGCTACCTGTCCCAGACCTGCTGTTTTCAACTCTCTAGAGACAGCAGGAGCGGTAGAGGTACTCTCAATGATTGGCTATGAAAAGCCAACTGACATTTACTCCTGAGGTGTTGACTTGTTGCACCCTCGACAACTACTGTGATTATTATTATTTGACCATGCTGGTCATTTTTGAACATTTGAACATCTTGGCCATGTTCTGTTATAATCTCCACCCGGCACAGCCAGAAGAGGACAGGCCACCCCTCATAGCATGGTTCCTCTCTAGGTTTCTTCCTAGGTTTTGGCCTTTCTAGGGAGTTTTTCCTAGCCACAGTGCTTCTACACCTGCATTGCTTGCTGTTTGAGGTTTTAGGCTGGGTTTCTGTACAGCACTTTGATATATCAGCTGATGTAAGAAGGGCTATATAAATAAATTTGATTTGATTACCAACAATGACGAGACAGTCTCCAGGGTGGAGGTGAGGGCACTCTGAGCATGGTGTCAGAAAAACAACCTCTCACTCAACGTCAACAAAATAAAAGAGACGATCGTGGACTTCAGGAAACAGCAGAGGGAGCACCCCCCTATCCAGATCAACGGGACAGCAGTGTAGCAGGTGGAAAGTTTTAAGTTCCTTGGCGTATGTAACAGTATAGCTTCCGTCCATCTCCTCGCCCCTACCTGGGCTCGAACCAGGGACCCTCTGCACACATCGACAACAGCCACCCTCGAAGCATAGTTACCCATCGCTCCACAAAAGTCGCGGCCCTTGCAGAGCAAGGGGAACAACTACTTCAAGGTCTCATAGCGAGTGACGTCACCGATTGAAACGCTATTAGCGCGCACTAGCTAGCTTCCATGTTTCCTAGCACTAGCTAGCCATCACATCGGTTACACGTACACATCACGGATAAACTGAAATGGTCCACCCACACAGGCTGTGTGGTGAAGAAGGCGCAACAGCGCCTCTTCAACCCTAGGAGGCTGAAGAAATGTGGCTTGTTACCTAAAACCCTCACAAACTTTTACAGATGCACAATAGAGAGCATCCTGCTGGGCTGCATCACCGCCTGGTACGGCAACTGCACTGCCCACAACCACAAGGCTCTCCAGAGGGTGGTGCGGTCTGCGAAACGCATAACCGGGGGCAAACTACCTGCCCTCCAGGACACCTACAACACCCGATGTCACAGGAAGGCCAAAAGATCATCAAGGACAACAACAACCCGAACCACTGCCTGATCACCCCGCTACCACCCAGAAGGTGAGGTCAGTACCTGTGCATCAATCCAAAGCTGGGACCAAGAGACTGAAAAACAGCTTCTATCTCAACAGCCATCTAAACAGCCAACACTAACACAGAGAGGCTGCTGCCTACATACAGACTTGAAATGATTGGCCACTTTAATAAATGGATCACTAGTCACTTTAATAATGACACTTTAATAATGTTTACATATCTTGCATTACTCATCTCATATGTATATACTGTATTTTATACCATCAATTGCATCTTGCCTATGTCGCTCTGTTATTGCTCGTCCAAATATTTATATGTATATATTCTTATTCCATTCCTTTACTTAGATTTGTGTGTATTAGGTAGTTGTTGTGGAATTGTTAGATTACATGTTAGATATTGTTGCACTGTCGGAACTAGAAGCACAAGCATTTCGCTACACTCGCAATAACATCTGCTAACCATGTGTATGTGACTAATAACATTTGATTTGATTTGATGTTGCGCCTCTGGGTTCAGAAACTCTGTGGTAGGGCCATCCCCACCCCCATCTGTCACGTACTTGCTGGTAGCTGGCAGCTGCACACCTTGTAAATAACCGCTAGGTGTCAGATCCCCCATCGTCACGGGGCTACGGACGTATTTCCTCTGGCCGCTAGAGGGCAGCTGTGCACCAGGAGTTTTCCTCCCCCCTCGTTGTCGAAACAACAAACCCTACTACGGAGCAAGTGGCGGGGTGAAACTGAGAGAGCGTCCAAAACCGCCTCTGACCGCCAGTTTCAAACTCATTTGCGGATATCGTGGTTATATCAAAACAAGAACAGATAGCGACTCAACAAAGCAGTGACTCGTTTGGAAATAAATTGAATAACGGGGTAAGTTATAAAATGGCGGAGTGGAATCTCGAAGTTAGTTGGTTTGTAGCAATTTTGTTGGTAGCTAGCTTCTCATGCTAGCAAACAGGCTAGAAGTACGGAGACTGCTAGCCATGGAAAGTCGTAAGCTAGCCGCTGTAGGCTACTTTTTGTCTAGTTTATCGTGCATCTGTGTTACGCATACCGAAAAGTACACTCACTTCATTGAAACGTAGATAGCTAGTTAGCTAGGCTAATATGCAATAAAGTGTTTGTTTACGTCCATTAAATGTTTTTCCACTTGTGAGTTAACGTTAGCTAGGTAACGTTACAGTATCGAAACTCCGGAGGCAAGATGGAGGACGTAAGGACCAGGTGTTTTTATGTAACTATATGGTTGTATTGTTGTTCCACAACAAGTGGGTTGCATAAACAAGCTAATTTAGATCTTTACACGAACTTTGAGGGCCACATGGTATTAGCTAACTAGCTAAATATCCACTGTTTTATTGAGAAGATGGCTGGCTATCCGAACTCCGTTCGATTGCAGCCAGCGGTCTAGGACGGGGCGCTAACGCTAACATGGCTAGTTGGCTAACTAGCCAGGAAACTAGCTAGCTAACTTAACAAGATGGAGAATGGTAGCTCCAGCTATGCTATGCTAACGTCAGTTAGCTACCCAGTTAAGATGGAGATATTTTCACGGGTGTTTTTGCCTTGTATGTACTGTAGCTACTTAGCTTACAGAAAAGTGGGTACTGACGTTACTTGAATGATACAATTTAAACTCTTGGTGGAATGTTATCCACGGAAGGGAAGTTGTTATTTTAATGTACGTAACGTTAAGGGTGACGTTCTGATGACAGCTGGTGTTTAGCTATCTACAGTCCGGGCAATCCCTCGCCAGGATACCGGTGTCTAATCTTGACAGTGACCGTCACTGAGCAAGCCCAAGAGCGGCTGTCACACCTAGCCAATGGTAGCTAGCCTAGTTCAGGATGCTCTCTGTTGGTTATTTCGACGTTGGCAGCTATCGATAATGTAGTTATTTACGCGCTTTGTGTTGCCCAGGGACCCGGGTTTGGCGCCACTTTTTCAGTCCCCATCATCAAGGCTTCGGGTTTGTCAACCAGCCAGCAATAGTACTGTCTCACGAGTGTCTCCGCTTATGCAATAAGATACACAGGATGTTGCTTGCTAATGCTATTTTATTGCTTTGCAATACAGTTGTAGCTGTAAGCATTATGTATGAATTTAGCTTGCAAGGATGGCTTTTAGATTCAATGAAATAAGTAAAATGTGTATTGGAATTCACGCGTTGTAATTCGATCCCATGGGATATTCTCTCAAGTACTTAGCTAGATACAGTTGAGTTTGAAGTCACCTTTTTCTCATTCCATACTTCTCACTGGTTAGTGAGGGTAGATGCCCCACTTCTCCCCTGCAAAACTTTAATCAACCTGCAATCCGGCAACAAAAGCACAAACTGGTTGTATGTACAGACCCGAGCAGTTTTATTGTACTGTCAAGTGCAATTAATTTCTCGTTGGTCCTTACAATTCATTTTCTGATTGACACACTTCTATTGTAATCCTTCATAGTACAGTATGCCCTGACTGTCATTAAGACACACCCAGGATAGGGTCGCTCCTAGGTTCACTTTGGCCTCCTGTAGTTCAACACACCTGTCCTGATGACATACTAGTATTGACAATATTGTTGATTCGTTGAAGAAATGTTTTAATAATATTTGTGATCTTTAATATAATAATTTTGTTAATGATGGTTGAGTATACCACTCTCGCTGCTCTCTGCTATTTGCCTTGTATATGTCTACTGGTGTCTCTAGTGGAGGATGGATCTGACACTCCTTTATATGGTCATGGGGGGGAAGTTCCTATGTCCAGCCATGGGTGACGTTTCCTGGAAACCAAAGAGCGAGAGAGCCAATGAGCTCACAGCTGAGCATGACAGGGGGGCTAGAGCCCGCCCCCTGTTACCATGTGAAAGCAATATTTTTGTTTGTTTTTTCTCAGTGATGAGCCACTGGCAGATATCAAATTTATTTATATAGCCCTTCTTACATCAGCTGATATCTCACAGTGCTGTACAGAAACCCAGCCTAAAACCCCAAACAGCAAGCAATGCAGGTGTAGAAGCACGGTGGCTAGGAAAAACTCCTTAGAAAGGCCTAAACCTAGGAAGAAACCTAGAGAGGAACCAGGCTATGAGGGGTGGCCAGTCCTCTTCTGGCTGTGCCGGGTGGAGATTATAACAGAACATGGCCAAGATGTTCAAATGTTCAAAAATGACCAGCATGGTCAAATAATAATATTCGCAGTAGTTGTTGAGGGTGCAGCAAGTCAGCACCTCGGGAGTAAATGTCAGTTGGCTTTTCATAGCCGATCATTAAGAGTATCTCTACCGCTCCTGCTGTCTCTAGAGAGTTGAAAACAGCAGGTCTGGGACAGGTAGCATGTCCGGTGAACAGGTCAGGGTTCCATAGCCGCAGGCAGAGCAGTTGAAACTGGAGCGGCAGCACGGCCAGGTGGACTGGGGACAGCAAGGAGTCATCATGCCAGGTAGTCCTGAGGCATGGTCCTAGGGCTCAGGTCCTCTGAGAGAGAGAAAGAAAGAGAGAATTAGAGAGAGCATACTTAAATTCACACAGGACACCGGATAAGACAGGAGAAGTACTCCAGATATAACAAACTGACCCTGGCCCCTGACACACAAACTACTGCAGCATAAATACTGGAGGCTGAGACAGGAGGGGTCAGGAGACACTGTGGCCCCATCCGATGATACCCCCGGACAGGGCCAAACAGGAAGGATATAACCCCACCCACTTTGCCAAAGCACAGCCCCCACACCGCTATATTGAGGCCTGTTCAAGAGGATGCAATGTGTATGTTGAAGAAGTTGATCCGCAGGTTATCAAACAACTCCTCTCTCTCTCTTGTCTTCTCTGAATGTAAGCCCAATACCCATGCATTCTCTTCTGTTTTCTCCTCCAGGTCCCCAGCTACCTTGTGGACGCAGAGGATCTGAGGTCTGTTCTTATTTCAGTTGAATCAGACATGTTAGAGAAATGATAGCGGCACCAGAGTTACCGTCGGAGTTCCACTATCCTCAGTAAGTGGCTACTTCATTGTGTGTGTGTGTGTGTGCCAACCAGCATGCAGCAGACTGTTTCTAATATATGTGTGTGTGTGTTTTTGCCAGGGATACGGACACCCGTTTCTCCTCAGACACAGACTTCTCTGAGGCTCCTGATGTCAGTATCAACCCAACCAAAGGAAAGGTACAACTCTTACCCAAGTTATACACACCACAACATATTATAACCTCTTCCCCAAGCTCTACAACATAGTATTAGAACCTCTTCCCCAAGCTCTACAACATAGCATTAGAACTTCTTCCCCAAGCTCTACAACATAGTATTAGAACCTCTTCCCCAAGCTCTACAACATAGTATTAGAACCTCTTCCCCAAGCTCTACAACATAGCATTAGAACCTCTTCCCCAAGCTCTACAACATAGTATTAGAACCTCTTCCCCAAGCTCTACAACATAGCATTAGAACCTCTTCCCCAAGCTCTACAACATAGTATTAGAACCTCTTCCCCAAGCTCTACAGCATAGCATTAGAACCTCTTCCCCAAGCTCTACAGCATAGTATTAGAACCTCTTCCCCAAGCTCTACAGCATAGTATTAGAACCTCTTCCCCAAGCTCTACAGCATAGTATTAGAACCTCTTCCCCAAGCTCTACAGCATAGTATTAGAACCTCTTCCCCAAGCTCTACAGCATAGTATTAGAACCTCTTCCCCAAGCTCTACAGCATAGTATTAGAACCTCTTCCCCAAGCTCTACAGCATAGCATTAGAACCTCTTCCCCAAGCTCTACAGCATAGCATTAGAACCTCTTCCCCAAGCTCTACAGCATAGCATTAGAACCTCTTCCCCAAGCTCTACAGCATAGCATTAGAACCTCTTCCCCAAGCTCTACAACATAGCATTAGAACCTCTTCCCCAAGCTCTACAACATAGCATTAGAACCTCTTCCCCAAGCTCTACAACATAGCATTAGAACCTCTTCCCCAAGCTCTACAACATAGCATTAGAACCTCTTCCCCAAGCTTTACAACATAGTATTAGAACCTCTTCCCCACGCTCTACAGCATAGTATTAGAACCTCTTCCCCAAGCTCTACAGCATAGTATTAGAACCTCTTCCCCAAGCTCTACAGCATAGTATTAGAACCTCTTCCCCAAGCTACTGTCTCTGGCCATATTAGTAAGCATTATGCTGTTTGACCCTTTATTGATTTCCCTCCCTCCCATCCCAGGGGGGTAAGAAGGGGAAGAAGGTGACAGGAGAGAAGGGTAAAGGAGCGGGAGGAGCAGGGAGGATGAACGGCCACTACCAGGAGAATGGCATGGAGAACCTAATGCTGTTTGAGGTTGTCAAGATGGGAAAGAGCGCCATGCAGGTTAG
Organism: Salvelinus alpinus; assembly: GCF_045679555.1. Taxonomy (NCBI): domain Eukaryota; kingdom Metazoa; phylum Chordata; class Actinopteri; order Salmoniformes; family Salmonidae; genus Salvelinus; species Salvelinus alpinus. The sequence continues at coordinate 75,446,265 of NC_092092.1, forward strand.
TGTGTGTGTGTGTGTGTGTGTGTGTGTGTGTGTGTGTGTGTGTGTGTGTGTGTGTGTGTGTGTGTGTGTGTGTGTGTGTGTGTGTGTGTAACAATGCATGAGAGCCTACACACAGAACTGGCTAGGCCCTTTAACAGGCCAATAGTTTATTTGATTATCTAATGACCAGATCAGCTTTATTAGAGTTGAACCTCGAGGACTGTGTTTTAGTTGTACTTATTGTCTATCTCTGCTGTTTGTCCTGGCTCCAGTCTGTGGTGGATGACTGGATTGAGGCGTATAAAACCGACAGGGACATGGCTCTGCTAGACCTGATCAACTTCTTCATCCAGTGTTCTGGCTGTAAAGGAGTGGTCAGTGGAGAGATGTTCCGAAACATGCAGAACTCTGAGATCATCAGGAGGATGACAGAGGAGTTTGACGAGGTAGGTTTTGTGTGTGGCGTGGTAGGTGCATCACTCTGGGTTGAAGTTTAGTCGGTCACCTGAAATGTACCAGCTGATTGGTTTAGTTTTAAATGTCATTACCCTCTCTTTGAGTTGCATGCAATAGTGAAGCCATAACTCCCATAAACCTTCTCTCTCTCCACCCTCCTCCTCCCGCTCTATAGGACAGCGGAGACTATCCTCTGACCATGGCAGGTCCACTGTGGAAGAAGTTCAAGGGTAGTTTCTGTGAGTTCATTGCTGTCTTGGTGAGACAGTGTCAGTACAGCATCATCTATGATGAGTACCTCATGGACACGGTCATATCGCTCCTCACCGGACTGTCGGACTCACAGGTCCGTGCCTTCAGGCACACCAGCACACTGGCAGGTAAGGGAGAGAGAATTGGTGTGGTCAGGGGATATGTCTGTCTGAATTGGTCGGTTATTTCCGTCTTCCCTGGGCACACGGGTACGCTGATTAACTGTGTGTGTGTGTGTGTGTAGCTATGAAACTGATGACAGCCCTGGTGAATGTAGCTCTGAACCTGAGCATCAACATGGACAACACACAGCGGCAGTATGAGACAGAGAGAAACAAGATGGTCGCTAAGAGAGCCAACGACCGGCTGGAGCTACTGCTGCAGAAACGCAAAGAGGTGAGAGGGATGAGGTCAGTGTTAGGCTCCTCCTCGGTTAGGGGTTAGGCTCCTTCTGGGTTAGGAGTTAGGCTCCTCCTGGGTTAGGGGTTAGGCTCCTCCTGGGTTAGGGGTTAGGCTCCTCCTGGGTTAGGGGTTAGGCTCCTCCTGGGTTAGGGGTTAGGCTCCTCCTGGGTTAGGGGTTAGGCTCCTCCTGGGTTAGGGGTTAGGCTCCTCCTGGGTTAGGGGTTAGGCTCCTCCTGGGTTAGGGGTTAGGCTCCTCCTGGGTTAGGGGTTAGGCTCCTCCTGGGTTAGGCTCCTCCTGGGTTAGGGGTTAGGCTCCTCCTGGGTTAGGCTCCTCCTGGGTTAGGGGTTAGGCTCCTCCTGAGTTAGGCTCCTCCTGGGTTAGGGGTTAGGCTCCTCCTGGGTTAGGGGTTAGGCTCCTCCTGGGTTAGGGGTTAGGCTCCTCCTGGGTTAGGGGTTAGGCTCCTCCTGGGTTAGGGGTTAGGCTCCTCCTGGGTTAGGGGTTAGGCTCCTCCTGGGTTAGGCTCCTCCTGGGTTAGGCTCCTCCTGGGTTAGGCTCCTCCTGGGTTAGGCTCCTCCTGGGTTAGGCTCCTCCTGGGTTAGGGGTTAGGCTCCTCCTGGGTAAGGCTCCTTCTGGGTAAGGCTCCTCCTGGGTTAGGGGTTAGGCTCCTCCTGGGTTAGGGGTTAGGCTCCTCCTGGGTTAGGGGTTAGGCTCCTCCTGGGTTAGGGGTGAGGCTCCTGGGTTAGGGGTTAGGCTCCTCCTGGGTTAGGGGTGTAACTGTGTAAGGCTTCTTGGGCCCTTGGTTTAAGGTTAGTTTGGCTCTATGTTTTATGTTCTGTGTACCTGAGGTAGTCTGCTCACATTTTCTTTAGTGTTGGCTGATCTCATTGCTTCTGAGAACCTGCTTCATAAAACACTCACATTACCCACTTACAGCAGCCTAACAAGAGTTGTGTTCCAATTTAGAGATGAGGATACGTGAAGACATGCCTGAGGAGCATAACTAGTCAGTTCGGAGGGGCGGGGGGGGGGGACAGACAGGCACGCGCATACATACAGTGGGGAGAACAAGTATTTGATACACTGCCGATTTTGCAGGTTTTCCTACTTACAAAGCATGTAGAGGTCTGTAATTTTTATCATAGGTACACTTCACCTGTGAGAGACGGAATCTAAAACAAAAATCCAGAAAATCACATTGTATGATTTTTAAGTAATTAATTTGCATTTTATTGCATGACATAAGTATTTGATACATCAGAAAAGCAGAACTTAATATTTGGTACAGAAACCTTTGTTTGCAATTACAGAGATCATACGTTTCCTGTAGTTCTTGACCAGGTTTGCACACACTGCAGCAGGGATTTTGGCCCACTCCTCCATACAGACCTTCTCCAGATCCTTCAGGTTTCGGGGCTGTCGCTGGGCAATATGGACTTTCAGCTCCCTCCAAAGATTTTCTAATGGGTTCAGGTCTGGAGACTGGCTAGGCCACTCCAGGACCTTGAGATGCTTCTTACGGAGCCACTCCTTAGTTGCCCTGGCTGTGTGTTTCGGGTCGTTGTCATGCTGGAAGACCCAGCCACGACCCATCTTCAATGCTCTTACTGAGGGAAGGAGGTTGTTGGCCAAGATCTCGCGATACATGGCCCCATCCATCCTCCCCTCAATACGGTGCAGTCGTCCTGTCCCCTTTGCAGAAAACCATCCCAAAAGAATGATGTTTCCACCTCCATGCTTCACGGTTGGGATGGTGATCTTGGGGTTGTACTCATCCTTCTTCTTCCTCCAAACATGGCGAGTGAAGTTTAGACCAAAAAGCTCTATTTTTGTCTCAACAGACCACATGACCTTCTCCCATTCCTCCTCTGGATCATCCAGATGGTCATTGGCAAACTTCAGACGGGCCTGGACATGCGCTGGCTTGAGCAGGGGGACCTTGCGTGCGCTGCAGGATTTTAATCCATGACGGCGTAGTGTGTTACTAATGGTTTTCTTTGAGACTGTGGTCCCAGCTCTCTTCAGGTCATTGACCAGGTCCTGCCGTGTAGTTCTGGCTGATCCCTCACCTTCCTCATGATCATTGATGCCCCACGAGGTGAGATCTTGCATGGAGCCCCAGACCGAGGGTGATTGACCATCATCTTGAACTTCTTCCATTTTCTAATAATTGCGCCAACAGTTGTTGCCTTCTCACCAAGCTGCTTGCCTATTGTCCTGTAGCCCATCCCAGCCTTGTGCAGGTTTACAATTTTATCCCTGATGTCCTTACACAGCTCTCTGGTCTTGGCCATTGTGGAGAGGTTGGAGTCTGTTTGATTGAGGTTGTGGACAGGTGTCTTTTATACAGGTAACGAGTTCAAACAGGTGCAGTTAATACAGGTAATGAGTGGAGAACAGGAGGGCTTCTTAAAGAAAAACTAACAGGTCTGTGAGAGCCTGAATTCTTACTGGTTGGTAGGTGATCAAATACTTATGTCATGCAATAAAATGCAAATTAATTACTTAAAAGTCATACAATGTGATTTTCTGGATTTTTGTTTTAGATTCCGTCTCTCACAGTTGAAGTGTACCTATGATAAAAATTTCAGACCTCTACATGCTTTGTAAGTAGGAAAACCTGCAAAATCGGCAGTGTATCAAATACTTGTTCTCCCCACTGTACATGCATGCATACTACTAGGCCCTGTGGCTGAGCTGGCATCAATGGCTGTGTTCTGGCTTACATAACACTATGTCCCACGGGGCTTCCATCTGCCGGCTCCTACTACTACAGCATTTCACTAATTATACACTACAATGCTTTGATAACTATACTAGCTGTCTCTTCTGTAGTGTTTGGTTGTCTTGATAACTATACTAGCTGTCTCTTCTGTGGTGGTTGGTTGTCTTGATAACTATACTAGCTGTCTCTTCTGTGGTGTTTGGTTGTCTTGATAACTATACTAGCTGTCTCTTCTGTAGTGTTTGGTTGTCTTGATAACTATACTAGCTGTCTCTTCTGTGGTGGTTGGTTGTCTTGATAACTATACTAGCTGTCTCTTCTGTAGTGTTTGGTTGTCTTGATAACTATACTAGCTGTCTCTTCTGTGGTGTTTGGTTGTCTTGATAACTATACTAGTTGTCTCTTCTGTGGTGGTTGGTTGTCTTGATAACTATACTAGCTGTCTCTTCTGTAGTGTTTGGTTGTCTTGATAACTATACTAGCTGTCTCTTCTGTGGTGTTTGGTTGTCTTGATAACTATACTAGCTGTCTCTTCTGTGGTGGTTGGTTGTCTTGATAACTATACTAGCTGTCTCTTCTGTAGTGTTTGGTTGTCTTGATAACTATACTAGCTGTCTCTTCTGTAGTGTTTGGTTGTCTTGATAACTATACTAGCTGTCTCTTCTGTAGTGTTTGGTTGTCTTGATAACTATACTAGCTGTCTCTTCTGTGGTGTTTGGTTGTCTTGATAACTATACTAGCTGTCTCTTCTGTGGTGTTTGGTTGTCTTGATAACTATACTAGCTGTCTCTTCTGTGGTGTTTGGTTGTCTTGATAACTATACTAGCTGTCTCTTCTGTGGTGTTTGGTTGTCTTGATAACTATACTAGCTGTCTCTTCTGTAGTGTTTGGTTGTCTTGATAACTATACTAGCTGTCTCTTCTGTAGTGTTTGGTTGTCTTGATAACTATACTAGCTGTCTCTTCTGTGGTGTTTGGTTGTCTTGATAACTATACTAGCTGTCTCTTCTGTGGTGTTTGGTTGTCTTGCTCTTGGTGAATAATCACGTCTATCCAGCCTGGTGAACCCTGATCAAAATGTGTTCTTACTGATTCCTCGTTCTAATTTCAGCTTCAAGAAAATCAGGACGAAATTGAAAACATGATGAATGCTATATTCAAGGGTGTGTTTGTACACAGATATCGGTACGTGACCTGTCCATTGTTCCATCACAGAAATGATCATAGATACATTCTCCCTCTGTATAGAAGATATGATGATGACAGTTGTGTGTGTGTTACAGTGATGCCATAGCAGAGATCAGAGCTATCACTATAGAGGAGATAGGAATGTGGATGAAGCTCTACAGTGACGCCTTCCTCAATGACAGCTACCTGAAATACGTAGGCTGGACCATGCACGACAAGGTGAGGAGGGAGGGAGGGAGAGAGCGAGTGTGTATGTGTTGTTAGCAAGGTGTTTGAGTTAGGAGTGTGTGCAATTCTAATGAGTTTATATATATATATATTTGTGTGTGTTACAAACGTTTGTAATTCCAACGTGTGTGTGTAGCAAGGCGAGGTGCGTCTGAAATGTTTGACAGCGCTGCAGGGACTCTACTACAACAGAGAACTGAACACCAGACTGGAGCTGTTCACCAGCCGCTTCAAGGTCAGAGCGCCACCTGGTGGACACATCAATACACTACAACTGGTTACCTCAAGGCTAAACTTTCATAACTTTCTTTGCCGTTTAGCAGACTCTTTATCCAAAGCGACTTACAGTAGTTGCGTTCATGCAATTTCATATGGGTGTGCCCAGCGGGAATTAAATGTTGCAAGTACCATGCTATACCAACTGAGCCCCACACAAGACCATGTCCGACAACCACTCAACCATACTGGATGCACTATAGCTAATCCACTACTATGCCCTGTTGATTTTGAGTAGGTACACTACATTGCCAAAAGTATGTGGAAACCCCTTCAAATGAGCAGAGTCTGCTATTTCAACCACAACTGTTGCTGACGGGTGTATAAAATCGAGCACACAGCCATGCAATCTCCATAGACAAACATTGGCAGTAGAATGGCCTTACTGAAGAGCTCAGTGACTTTCAACGTGGCACCGTCATAGGATGCCACCTTTTCAGCAATTCAGTTTGTTAAATTTCTGCCCTGCTAGAATCAACGTCAGCACAAGACTGTTCGTCGGGAGTTTCATGAAATGGGTTTCCATGGCCGAGCAGCCGCACACAAGCCTAAGATCCCCAATGCTTAATGCCAAGCGTCTGCTGGAGTGGTGTAAAGCTTGCCACCATTGGACTCTGGAGCAGTGGAAACGCGTTTACTGGAGTGATGAATCACGCTTCACCATCTGGCAGTCCGGCGTACGAATCTGGGTTTGGCAAATGCCAGGAGAACACTACCTGCCCGAATGCATAGTGCCATCTTAGAAGTTTGATAGAGGAGGAATAATGGTCTGGGGCTGTTTTTCATGGTTTGGGCTAGGCCCCTTAGTTACTGTGAAGGGAATCTTAACGCTACAGAATACAATGACATTCTAGACAATTCTGTGCTTCCAACTTTGGCAACAGTTTGGGGAAGGCTTTTTCCTGTTTCGGCATGACAATGCCCCCGTGCACAAAGCGAGGTCCAAACAGAAAGGGTTTGTTGAGATTGGTGTGGATGAACTTGACTGGCCTGCACAGAGCCCTGACTTCAACCCCATCGAACACCTTTGGGATGAATTGGAACACAAGCCAGGCCTAATCCCCCAACATCAGTGCCCGACCTCACTAATGCTCTTGTGGCTGAATGGAAGCAAGTCCCAGCAGCAATATTCCAATATCTAGTGGAAAGCCTTCCCAGAAGAGTGGAGGCTGTTATAGCGGCAAAGGGGGGGACCAACTCCATATTAATGCCCATGAATAAGATGTTCGACAAATGCGTGTCCACATAATTTTGGCCATGTAGTGTACTTTCTGACTAACCCACTACTATGCCCTGTTTAATTTGAGTAGAAGTATTTCAGCTAAATCTGAAATCTTTGTCATTAATTTCCTCTCTTCACAGGACCGCATTGTCTCCATGACTCTGGACAAGGAGTATGACGTCGCAGTACAAGCAATTAAACTGCTCACTCTGGTACTACAGTAAGTTTCTACAGATCAGCTGTCACAGTGGATGTGGAGGTGTGTTTTAATGTGTGTGTTTAATATGTACTGTGTGTGTGTGTGTTACAGTAGTACAGATGAGGTGCTGAGCCCGGAGGACTGTGAGAGCGTCTATCACCTGGTCTACTCCGCCCACCGACCGGTCGCCATAGCAGCCGGGGAGTTCCTCTTCAAGAAGTAGGATTTTTTTTATTGAATCCATTGTCACACGTTCTTCTATCGTGTCTTTTCTTTTAAGTCAGATCAATCAATCACAACACTGTTGAAAACAATATGTTGCATCTCAAGACATTGTCCTGCCAAATGTCATGCTAAAAATCCCTTCCCTGGAACAGTGTGAGAGAGAGCGCGAGCAGAGCTGAAGAGAGGAAGGTAGAGAGGTTAGGATAAGAGAAGGAGACAGGACAGGCAGGAGGAGAAAGGGAGTGTGAGGAGGAGAGTACAGGCATGAGAACTTGAGAAAGCAGCAGAAAAAGCGAGAGAGAGAGAGGTTTGTTGATCTGGGATCTGTTTTTTTTCTGCCGTAGACATATTCCCTGTCTGTTTTATGTAGTCTGGGCAAATGTTGAGCTGAGGTTTATATACTTTGATATAGTTTTATATTTCTATATCTAATACTAGTAACTTCTCTCCAGACTGTTCAGTACGCGGGAGCCGGAAGAGGAGGGCGCCCCCAAGAGGAGAGGAAGACAAAGCCCCAACGCCAACCTCATCAAAACTACTGTTTTCTTCTTCCTGGAGAGCGAGGTACACACACACGCAACGCTTCACACACACACATTCTCTCTCTACCTCCATGAACATGCAACATACTTACAAGACTCACTGGGGGGAAAATCCACCCACCCACACTCTGCCCGTCTCTGTGCATTTTTCAGCTCCATGAGCATGCTGCGTACCTGGTGGACTCTCTGTGGGAGAGTGGAGCAGACCTGTTGAAGGACTGGGAGTGTATGACCAGCCTGCTACTGGATGACCCCGTGCCAGGGGAGGAAGGTATGATCTCTGACCTCTATTCTTGACCTCTGACCCGTAACCCCTAAATGTGGTCTCTAATGTATCTGGTGTGTGTAGCCCTGACAGACAGACAGGAGACGGCTCTCATAGAGATAATGCTGTGTACGGTGCGCCAGGCTGCAGAGTGCCACCCGCCCGTAGGCCGCGGAACCGGGAAGAGGGTGAGAGACTTTAGACTGGGCATCAACATTCTCTTCTTATTTTTCTTGCCTTCCACTTAGCAAAAGAGAAACGGCAACTATTTCTCCCCCCCCCACCCCCCAGGTGATGACAGCGAAGGAGAAGAAGACTCAGCTAGATGACAGGACCAGGATGACAGAGCTGTTTGCTGTGGCATTGCCTCCTCTGCTGTCCAAAGTAGGACACTACACCTTCACCCCCACTACCCTCTGTAATAAACCCGTGTTCTAGTCTGTGTCCCCTGCCTGCAGTACTGTGTGTGAGTGTGCTGCCTCTCTTTGTTTCAGTACTCCATAGATTCAGAGAAGGTGACCAACCTGCTGCAGCTCCCTCAGTTCTTTGACCTGGATATCTACACAACAGGACGACTGGAGAAGGTCTAACCCCCGACCCTACACTGTAGTCTAATTTAAACCCCCGACCCTACGCTGTAGTCTAATTCAAACCCCCGACCCTACGCTGTAGTCTAATTTAAACCCCCGACCCTACGCTGTAGTCTAATTCAAACCCCCGACCCTACGCTGTAGTCTAATTCAACCCCCCGACCCTACGCTGTAGTCTAATTCAAACTCTAACCCCCTACACTACGCTGTAGTCTAATTCAAACCCCCGACCCTACGCTGTAGTCTAATTCAAACCCCCGACCCTGCGCTGTAGTCTAATTCAAACTCTAACCCCCGACCCTACGCTGTAGTCTAATTCAAACCCCCGACCCTACGCTGTAGTCTAATTCAAACCCCCGACCCTACGCTGTAGTCTAATTCAAACCCCCGACCCTACGCTGTAGTCTAATTCAAACCCCCGACCCTACGCTGTAGTCTAATTTAAACCCCCGACCCTACGCTGTAGTCTAATTCAAACCCCCGACCCTACGCTGTAGTCTAATTCAAACCCCCGACCCTACGCTGTAGTCTAATTCAAACCCCCGACCCTACGCTGTAGTCTAATTCAAACCCCCGACTCTGCGCTGTAGTCTAATTCAAACCCCCGACCCTACGCTGTAGTCTAATTCAAACCCCCGACCCTACGCTGTAGTCTAATTCAAACCCCCGACCCTACGCTGTAGTCTAATTCAAACCCCCGACTCTACGCTGTAGTCTAATTCAAACCCCCGACCCTACGCTGTAGTCTAATTCAAACCCCCGACCCTACGCTGTAGTCTAATTTAAACCCCCGACCCTACGCTGTAGTCTAATTTAAACCCCCGACCCTACGCTGTAGTCTAATTTAAACCCCCGACCCTACGCTGTAGTCTAATTCAAACCCCCGACCCTACGCTGTAGTCTAATTCAAACCCCCGACCCTACGCTGTAGTCTAATTTAAACCCCCGACCCTACGCTGTAGTCTAATTTAAACCCCCGACCCTACGCTGTAGTCTAATTTAAATCCCCGACCCTACGCTGTAGTCTAATTTAAACCCCCGACCCTACGCTGTAGTCTAATTTAAACCCCCGACCCTACGCTGTAGTCTAATTCAAACCCCCGACCCTACGCTGTAGTCTAATTCAACCCCCCGACCCTACGCTGTAGTCTAATTCAAACTCTAACCCCCTACACTACGCTGTAGTCTAATTCAAACCCCCGACCCTACGCTGTAGTCTAATTCAAACCCCCGACCCTGCGCTGTAGTCTAAATCAAACTCTAACCCCCGACCCTACGCTGTAGTCTAATTCAAACCCCCGACCCTACGCTGTAGTCTAATTCAAACCCCCGACCCTACGCTGTAGTCTAATTCAAACCCCCGACTCTACGCTGTAGTCTAATTCAAACCCCCGACCCTACGCTGTAGTCTAATTTAAACCCCCGACCCTACGCTGTAGTCTAATTTAAACCCCCGACCCTACGCTGTAGTCTAATTTAAACCCCCGACCCTACGCTGTAGTCTAATTCAAACCCCCGACCCTACGCTGTAGTCTAATTTAAACCCCCGACCCTACGCTGTAGTCTAATTTAAACCCCCGACCCTACGCTGTAGTCTAATTCAACCCCCCGACCCTACGCTGTAGTCTAATTCAAACTCTAACCCCCTACACTACGCTGTAGTCTAATTCAAACCCCCGACCCTACGCTGTAGTCTAATTCAAACCCCCGACCCTGCGCTGTAGTCTAAATCAAACTCTAACCCCCGACCCTACGCTGTAGTCTAATTCAAACCCCCGACCCTACGCTGTAGTCTAATTCAAACCCCCGACCCTACGCTGTAGTCTAATTCAAACCCCCGACCCTACGCTGTAGTCTAATTCAAACCCCCGACCCTACGCTGTAGTCTAATTCAAACCCCCGACCCTACGCTGTAGTCTAATTCAAACCCCCGACCCTACGCTGTAGTCTAATTCAAACCCCCGACCCTACGCTGTAGTCTAATTCAAACCCCCGACCCTACGCTGTAGTCTAATTCAAACCCCCGACCCTACGCTGTAGTCTAATTCAAACCCCCGACCCTACGCTGTAGTCTAATTCAAACCCCCGACCCTACGCTGTAGTCTAATTCAAACCCCCGACCCTACGCTGTAGTCTAAATCAAACCCCCTACACTACGCTGTAGTCTAATTCAAACCCCCGACCCTACGCTGTAGTCTAATTCAAACCCCCGACCCTGCGCTGTAGTCTAAATCAAACTCTAACCCCCGACCCTACGCTGTAGTCTAATTCAAACCCCCGACCCTACGCTGTAGTCTAATTCAAACCCCCGACCCTACGCTGTAGTCTAATTCAAACCCCCGACCCTACGCTGTAGTCTAATTCAAACCCCCGACCCTACGCTGTAGTCTAATTCAAACCCCCGACCCTACGCTGTAGTCTAATTCAAACCCCCGACCCTACGCTGTAGTCTAATTCAAACCCCCGACCCTACGCTGTAGTCTAATTCAAACCCCCGATCCTACGCTGTAGTCTAATTCAAACCCCCGACCCTACGCTGTAGTCTAATTCAAACCCCCGACCCTACGCTGTAGTCTAATTCAAACCCCCGACCCTACGCTGTAGTCTAATTCAAACCCCCGACCCTACGCTGTAGTCTAAATCAAACCCCCGACCCTACGCTGTAGTCTAATTCAAACTCTAACCCCCGACCCTACGCTGTAGTCTAATTCAAACCCCCGACCCTACGCTGTAGTCTAATTCAAACCCCCGACCCTACGCTGTAGTCTAATTCAAACCCCCGACCCTACGCTGTAGTCTAATTCAAACCCCCGACCCTACGCTGTAGTCTAATTCAAACCCCCGACCCTACGCTGTAGTCTAATTTAAACCCCCGACCCTACGCTGTAGTCTAATTTAAACCCCCGACCCTACGCTGTAGTCTAATTTAAACCCCCGACCCTACGCTGTAGTCTAATTTAAACCCCCGACCCTACGCTGTAGTCTAATTTAAACCCCCGACCCTACGCTGTAGTCTAATTTAAACCCCCGACCCTACGCTGTAGTCTAATTTAAACCCCCGACCCTACGCTGTAGTCTAATTTAAACCCCCGACCCTACGCTGTAGTCTAATTTAAACCCCCGACCCTACGCTGTAGTCTAATTTAAACCCCCGACCCTACGCTGTAGTCTAATTCAAACCCCCGACCCTACGCTGTAGTCTAATTCACACCCCCGACCCTACGCTGTAGTCTAATTCAAACCCCCGACCCTGTGCTGTAGTCTAATTCAAACCCCCGACCCTACGCTGTAGTCTAATTCAAACCCCCGACCCTACGCTGTAGTCTAATTCAAACCCCCGACCCTACGCTGTAGTCTAATTCAAACCCCCGAACCTGCGCTGTAGTCTAATTCAAACTCTAACCCCCGACCCTGCGCTGTAGTCTAATTCAAACCCCCGACCCTACGCTGTAGTCTAATTCAAACCCCCGACCCTACGCTGTAGTCTAATTCAAACCCCCGACCCTACGCTGTAGTCTAATTCAAACCCCCGACCCTACGCTGTAGTCTAATTCAAACCCCCGACCCTACGCTGTAGTCTAATTCAAACCCCCGACCCTACGCTGTAGTCTAATTCAAACCCCCGACCCTACGCTGTAGTCTAATTCAAACCCCCGACCCTACGCTGGAGTCTAATTCAAACCCCCGACCCTACGCTGGAGTCTAATTCAAACCCCCGACCCTACGCTGGAGTCTAATTCAAACCCCCGACCCTACGCTGGAGTCTAATTCAAACCCCCGACCCTACGCTGGAGTCTAATTCAAACCCCCGACCCTACGCTGGAGTCTAATTCAAACCCCCGACCCTACGCTGGAGTCTAATTCAAACCCCCGACCCTACGCTGGAGTCTAATTCAAACCCCCGACCCTACGCTGGAGTCTAATTCAAACCCCCGACCCTGCGCTGTAGTCTAATTCAAACCCCCGACCCTGCGCTGTAGTCTAATTCAAACCCCCGACCCTGCGCTGTAGTCTAATTCAAACCCCCGACCCTGCGCTGTAGTCTAATTCAAACCCCCGACCCTGCGCTGTAGTCTAATTCAAACCCCCGACCCTACGCTGTAGTCTAATCCAAACTCCAACCCCCGACCCTACGCTGTAGTCTAATCCAAACTCCAACCCCCGACCCTACGCTGTAGTCTAATCCAAACTCCAACCCCCGACCCTACGCTGTAGTCTAATCCAAACTCCAACCCCCGACCCTACGCTGTAGTCTAATCCAAACTCCAACCCCCGACCCTACGCTGTAGTCTAATCCAAACTCCAACCCCCGACCCTACGCTGTAGTCTAATCCAAACTCCAACCCCCGACCCTACGCTGTAGTCTAATCCAAACTCCAACCCCCGACCCTACGCTGTAGTCTAATCCAAACTCTAACCCCCGACCCTACGCTGTAGTCTAATTCAAACTCTAATCCCCCACGCTGTAGTCTAATTCAAACTCTAACCCCCCACGCTGTAGTCTAATTCAAACTCTAACCCCCGACCCTACGCTGTAGTCTAATTCAAACTCTAACCCCCGGCCCTACGCTGTAGTCTAATTTAAACTCCAACCCCCGGCCCTACGCTGTAGTCTAATTTAAACCCCCGACCCTACGCTGTAGTCTAATTCAAACACCCGACCCTACGCTGTAGTCTAATTCAAACCCCCGACCCTACGCTGTAGTCTAATCCAAACTCCAACCCCCGACCCTACGCTGTAGTCTAATCCAAACTCCAACCCCCGACCCTACGCTGTAGTCTAATCCAAACTCCAACCCCCGACCCTACGCTGTAGTCTAATCCAAACTCCAACCCCCGACCCTACGCTGTAGTCTAATCCAAACTCCAACCCCCGACCCTACGCTGTAGTCTAATCCAAACTCTAACCCCCGACCCTACGCTGTAGTCTAATTCAAACTCTAACCCCCCACGCTGTAGTCTAATTCAAACTCTAACCCCCCCACGCTGTAGTCTAATTCAAACTCTAACCCCCGACCCTACGCTGTAGTCTAATTCAAACTCTAACCCCCGGCCCTACGCTGTAGTCTAATTTAAACTCCAACCCCCGGCCCTAAGCTGTAGTCTAATTTAAACCCCCGACCCTACGCTGTAGTCTAATTCAAACACCCGACCCTACGCTGTAGTCTAATTCAAACCCCCGACCCTACGCTGTAGTCTAATTCAAACCCCCGACCCTACGCTGTAGTCTAATTCAAACCCCCGACCCTACGCTGTAGTCTAATTCAAACCCCCGACCCTACGCTGTAGTCTAATTCAAACCCCCGACCCTACGCTGTAGTCTAATTCAAACCCCCGACCCTACGCTGGAGTCTAATTCAAACCCCCGACCCTACGCTGGAGTCTAATTCAAACCCCCGACCCTACGCTGGAGTCTAATTCAAACCCCCGACCCTACGCTGTAGTCTAATTCAAACCCCCGACCCTGCGCTGTAGTCTAATTCAAACCCCCGACCCTGCGCTGTAGTCTAATTCAAACCCCCGACCCTGCGCTGTAGTCTAATTCAAACCCCCGACCCTACGCTGTAGTCTAATTCAAACCCCCGACCCTACGCTGTAGTCTAATCCAAACTCCAACCCCCGACCCTACGCTGTAGTCTAATCCAAACTCCAACCCCCGACCCTACGCTGTAGTCTAATCCAAACTCCAACCCCCGACCCTACGCTGTAGTCTAATCCAAACTCCAACCCCCGACCCTACGCTGTAGTCTAATCCAAACTCTAACCCCCGACCCTACGCTGTAGTCTAATTCAAACTCTAACCCCCCACGCTGTAGTCTAATTCAAACTCTAACCCCCCACGCTGTAGTCTAATTCAAACTCTAACCCCCCACGCTGTAGTCTAATTCAAACTCTAACCCCCGACCCTACGCTGTAGTCTAATTCAAACTCTAACCCCCGGCCCTACGCTGTAGTCTAATTTAAACTCCAACCCCCGGCCCTACGCTGTAGTCTAATTTAAACTCCAACCCCCGACCCTACGCTGTAGTCTAATTTAAACTCCAACCCCCGACCCTACGCTGTAGTCTAATTTAAACTCCAACCCCCGACCCTACGCTGTAGTCTAATTCAAACCCCCGACCCTACGCTGTAGTCTAATTCAAACCCCCGACCCTACGCTGTAGTCTAATTCAAACCCCCGACCCTACGCTGTAGTCTAATTCAAACCCCCGACCCTGCGCTGGAGTCTAATTCAAACCCCCGACCCTACGCTGGAGTCTAATTCAAACCCCCGACCCTACGCTGGAGTCTAATTCAAACCCCCGACCCTACGCTGGAGTCTAATTCAAACCCCCGACCCTACGCTGGAGTCTAATTCAAACCCCCGACCCTACGCTGGAGTCTAATTCAAACCCCCGACCCTACGCTGTAGTCTAATTCAAACCCCCGACCCTACGCTGTAGTCTAATTCAAAGCACTGTTCAACTTGACAAAATGTTGTGAAATGTCTTGCAGTGGTATGCATTTGATATCTCTCTCTAAAACATATTTCCCAACTACCTCCCTCTTCTTCTAGCACTTGGAGGCATTGCTGCGTCAGATCAGGGAGATGGTGGAGAAACACACAGACACAGAGGTGCTGGAGGCTTGCTCGAAGACTTACCACGCTCTTTGCAACGAGGAGTTCACCATCTTTAACAGAGTCGACATCGCCAGGTCACAGCTGCTGGATGAACTGGTGGACAAATTCAACAGACTGCTGGAAGACTTCTTACAAGAGGTGAGGGGAAGGGATGAGGGGGGGAGGAAAACGAGAATGAACTGGTGGACAAATTCAACAGATTGTTAAAGGACTTCATACAAGGGGTGAGCGAGGGGGAGGAGAGAGCTCAGACAGGGAGGACTTCCAGTCTACATGTTTCATCTATTGGGCTGAGTGGCCCAGTTTGTGTAGTTGATCCTGATCTGTCTCTGTGTTCAGGGTGAAGAGCCTGACGATGATGATGCATACCAGGTCCTGTCTACTCTCAAGAGAATCACAGCCTTCCACAAGTAAGGCCCTCCCTCTTCTTTCTCTCTTCCTCTTGTTTCTCCCCCCTCCTCTCTGTAACCTCCTCTCTCTCTCTCTCTCCCAGTGCCCATGACCTGTCCAAGTGGGATCTGTTCAGCAGTAACTTCAAGTTGCTCAACACGGGCATTGAGAACGGAGACATGCCAGAGCAGATAGTGGTCCATGCTCTACAGTGTACCCACTACGTTGTCCTGTGGTACTTGGCCAAGGTCTCAGAGGGCAGCCACAGAAAGGTATGCAACTCACTTCTCAACTGACTGGCAGCTCAGAACCTTCTCATTCATTTCACTGTTATTTACTAGCTAGGAAAATGGCTTTAGAGTTGGGGAGTTAGTCATGATTTATACAGCAAGTCTTATGATGGTTCACTCGTGTGTATGTAATCTAGGAGGATGTGTGTTTTGTAGGGGAGGGCGTGTGTGTTTTGATCATGTAATATTGTTTTGTAGGGGAGGGCGTGTGTGTTTTGATCATGTAATAATGTTTTGTAGGGGAGGGCGTGTGTGTTTTGATCATGTAGTAATGTTTTGTAGGGGAGGGCGTGTGTGTTTTGATCATGTAATAATGTTTTGTAGATGAGGGCGTGTGTGTTTTGATCATGTAATAATGTTTTGTAGGAGGACATGATGAGCCTGAGGAAACAGATGCGGATGTTCTGTCTGATGTGTCAACGTTACCTCACCAACGTCAACACAACCGTCAAGGAACAGGTACTGTCCTGTAGCAGCTATTCACATCCTAGTGATTTTAAATCTGGTTATTTTCAAACCTGAAATTCTCAGAATCTCCGTGCCACGCCATTGAGATGAGGAAGACGTGGCCAAGGAGGCAGACCGCTGATAACCAACCGTCCATCTCCTCTCCCCCCCCAGGCATTCACCATACTGTGTGATGTGTTGCTGGTCTTCAGTCATCAGATGGTCTCAGGAGGCAGAGAGCAGCTGGAGCCGCTGGTCTACAGTCCTGATGATTCGTTACAGACAGAACTACTGTCCTTCATACTGCACCATGTCTTCATAGACCAGGACGATGACAACGGCAGCACAGGTACACACACTGCTAACCACACACCGCTGCACACTGTTCCAGTAGGATTGCTTATTTGCACTTGAAAATAGCTCTTGTTTGGCCATCGCTAACCAACAAGACCCTGCTAAAGAAATTACATTACTGTCTGGCCTTGTGACAGTCTGTGTGTCCCGGGCTATGTGTCCCTGGTTCTACCTTTTTTAAATGGTCAGCAAGATAGATGGTCCCCATAAGAGCTCTGTTGTTACACAGCCAGTAACAATCTGTTGTATCTACAGATGGCCAGCAGGATGACGAGGCAGCGAAGATAGAAGCTCTTCATAAGAGACGTAACCTCCTGGCGGCCTACTGTAAACTTATCATCTATAACGTAGTAGAGATGAACACTGGAGCTGACATCTTTAAACAGTACATGAGGGTAAGAATGACCTGTAAATATCTGTCTGTTACACTGACATCTTTAAACAGTTCATGAGGGTAAGAATGACCTGTCTGTTACACTGACATCTTTAAACAGTTCATGAGGGTAAGAATGACCTGTCTGTTACACTGACATCTTTAAACAGTTCATGAGGGTAAGAATGACTTGTCTGTTACACTGACATCTTTAAACAGTTCATGAGGGTAAGAATGACCTGTCTTTACACTGACTTCTTTAAACAGTTCATGAGGGTAAGAATGACCTGTCTTTACACTGACATCTTTAAACAGTTCATGAGGGTAAGAATGACTTGTCTGTTACACTGACTTCTTTAAACAGTTCATGAGGGTAAGAATGACTTGTCTGTTACACTGACATCTTTAAACAGTACATGAGGGTAAGAATGACCTGCCTGTTACACTGACATCTTTAAACAGTACATGAGGGTAAGAATGACCTGTCTGTTACACTGACATCTTTAAACAGTTCATGAGGGTAAGAATGACTTGTCTGTTACACTGACTTCTTTAAACAGTTCATGAGGGTAAGAATGACTTGTCTGTTACACTGACATCTTTAAACAGTACATGAGGGTAAGAATGACCTGCCTGTTACACTGACATCTTTAAACAGTACATGAGGGTAAGAATGGAGAAACACTCACATGTCACTTTACACTTCACACAGTTATGACCATAGAAACATAATCTATAGAAAATACTTGGAATCTCTAAACCTGGCAATTTGACTGTTAAAGTCATGGGTACAGTCGTAACCAGTACAGTCGTAAACCAGTACAGTCGTAATGGTTGTCAGTCCACACGTTATCCCATCGTTGACTGGAACAGGGATGGCCGTGCTATAGATTCTATGGTTATCACCTCTTCGTGTCTGTGACACTCATTTAACCTCAACACCATATCATTACCGGAGTCATTCCAGGTACTGCTTGGTTGAAAAGTATCAGAAGTCCTGTTTGTTCCTGAAGGAGACTCTGACTTGTGGCTGAACCGTCTTCCTCTCTCTCTAGTATTACAATGACTATGGTGACATCATCAAGGAGACCATGTCTAAGACCAGACAGATAGACAAGATCCAATGTGCCAAGACCCTCATCCTCAGTCTACAACAGGTACGACACACACACACCCCTCATCCTCAGTCTACAACAGGTACGACACACACACCCCTCATCCTCAGTCTACAACAGGTACGACACACACACCCCTCATCCTCAGTTTACAACAGGTACGACACACACAACCCTCATCCTCAGTCTACAACAGGTACGACACACACACACACAACCCTCATCCTCAGTCTACAACAGGTACGACACACACACACACAACCCTCATCCTCAGTCGACAACAGGTACCACACACACACACACCCCTCATCCTCAGTCGACAACAGGTACCACACACATGCACCCCTCATCCTCAGTCTACAGCAGGTTAGTTACACACACACACACACACACCCCTCATCCTCAATCTACAGCAGGTTAGTTACACACACACTCCTCAGTCTACAGCAGGTTAGTTACACACACACACACACACACTCCTCAGTCTACAGCAGGTTAGTTACACACACACACACACACCCCTCATCTTCACACACACCCTGTTTTAGTCAAGCTATATCTTGGTTTTAACTTTCAGATCTCCAGACCGCATGCCAGCCTTTCTGGAACAAATCCCCTTGAAAGAACCATCTCTTTATTCCACTCATGTATTCACCCATCCCTCTCTTCTCTCTGTCTCCACCAGTTGTTCCATGAGATGTTGTCAGAGTTGGGGACAGGATTTGACCGCTCGTCCTCAGCGTTCTGTGGGATCAAGGAGCTGGCCAGACGTTTCTCTCTCACCTTCGGTCTGGACCAGGTGAAAACACGAGATGCTATCGCCATGCTGCACAAGTCAGTCTCCTCTTCTGATCTCTATGTCTCATAGCTTTTCAACATGATTAGCATATGATGGATGTGAGCTGTACGTAGGCATAGTTAATGTATGCATCTACATGTGCTGCTAGATACCTCATTTTTTAAAACAAAAATTCTCTCTCCCTACCTCTCGTACCCCTCTCTCCCTCTTGTCTCTCTCCAGGGATGGTATAGAGTTTTCGTTTAAGGAGCCAAGTCCCCAGGGAGAAGGAAACCCTCCTCTTCACCTGGCCTTCCTAGACATCCTCTCTGAGTTTTCCTCCAAACTAATGAGGCAGGACAAGAGGACTGTGTGAGTACACACCTCTGCCTCTCCTAATCAGACACACGTACCTTTGTGTGTGTCACAGCTGATGGCTGTGTAAGTAATGACTAGTCTGATATGTCGTATGATATCATGAAGCAGGACAAGAGGACTGTGTCCCCTCCCGGACACATAACCTTAAGGACCTTCCAGATGACTTTATGTGTGTGTGACATCTCTCCTCTCTCCGCTGTAGTCACATGTATCTGGAGAGGTTCATGACCTTCCAGATGACTTTATGTGTGTGTGACATCTCTCCTCTCTCCGCTGTAGTCACATGTATCTGGAGAGGTTCATGACCTTCCAGATGGCTTTATGTGTGTGTGACATCTCTCCTCTCTCCGCTGTAGTCACATGTATCTGGAGAGGTTCATGACCTTCCAGATGGCTTTATGTGTGTGTGACATCTCTCCTCTCTCCGCTGTAGTCACATGTATCTGGAGAGGTTCATGACCTTCCAGATGGCTTTATGTGTGTGTGACATCTCTCCTCTCTCCGCTGTAGTCACATGTATCTGGAGAGGTTCATGACCTTCCAGATGGCTTTATGTGTGTGTGACATCTCTCCGCTGTAGTCACATGTATCTGGAGAGGTTCATGACCTTCCAGATGACTTTATGTGTGTGTGACATCTCTCCTCTCTCCGCTGTAGTCACATGTATCTGGAGAGGTTCATGACCTTCCAGATGACTTTATGTGTGTGTGACATCTCTCCTCTCTCCGCTGTAGTCACATGTATCTGGAGAGGTTCATGACCTTCCAGATGGCTTTATGTGTGTGTGACATCTCTCCTCTCTCCGCTGTAGTCACATGTATCTGGAGAGGTTCATGACCTTCCAGATGACTTTATGTGTGTGTGACATCTCTCCTCTCTCCGCTGTAGTCACATGTATCTGGAGAGGTTCATGACCTTCCAGATGACTTTATGTGTGTGTGACATCTCTCCTCTCTCCGCTGTAGTCACATGTATCTGGAGAGGTTCATGACCTTCCAGATGACTTTATGTGTGTGTGACATCTCTCCTCTCTCCGCTGTAGTCACATGTATCTGGAGAGGTTCATGACCTTCCAGATGGCCCTCCAGAGAGACGACTGCTGGCTACCGCTCATCTCCTACAGGAACTCCCTGCAGGCCGGCGGGGACGACGACACCATGTCTGTTGTCTCCGGCTACTCCTCCAGAGGGTCGTCGGTCAGATCCAAGAAGACCAAGGCTGCTACTCCCACTGCTACCGTCGCCGCAGCCAAGAGGAGACTCCCTGAAGGTAGCTACAGAACCAGGGTCAGGAAGTTAGACTGTGGTCACTACATGGCCATGTTAGAGAGGACTGTCCCAGTCTGAGGTCAACTCCTACTGTAAACACTGTTACCCCTGGTAGGTAGATGGTGTAGTCTCCATGGCTGAAATCGCCTGGTTGGGACGTGCTCACTGCATCTCTTAAAGTCATCCAACCCTTTCAGAGTTGCGTGTGTGTTTAACGGTGTGTGTGTGTGTGTGTTCTCTAGCGGAGGAGAGCAGTAGCAGCAGTACAGATATGTCGTGGCAGCACCAGAGCATGCAGACTCCAGTGATGATGCCCTCCCCCCACCTCACCTCTACCATGATGAGAGGACCAGGGGACATGAGGGGGGAGGCCAAACGGGGGAGAGACGACAGCTACATGGGAGTGTACGCCCTCCCTTCAGACTCCCAGCAGCAGCCACACCCTCACACACTCCCCCAAACCCCTCAACTCCACCAGACACCCATCGACTACAAGTAAGGCTCTCTCGCTCTTTTCATCTCTCTATTTTGACATGTACCTACCTGAACCACCAGTATTGTTGTCTGACCTGTTGTCTGACCTGTTGTCTGACCTGTTGTCTGACCTGTTGTCTGACCTGTTGTCTGACCTGTTGTCTGACCTGTTGTCTGACCTGTTGTCTGACCTGTTGTCTGACCTGTTGTCTGAACTGTTTGTAGTACCCAGGTGACGTGGATGCTGGCTCAGAGGCAGCAGGAGGAGGTTCGTCAGCAGCAGGAGAGAGCCATGAACTACGCCAAGCTCAGGACCAACCTGCAACAGGCCATGTAAGAACACACACACACACCCTCCCTAACCCCGAGCCCAGGACCAACCTGCAACAGGCCATGTAATTGATTTAGGGTTCTCTATATTGATGGTTGTTTGACTGTACTAATTATGGTGTGTGTGTGTGTAGTCGGCGTGGTACAGGGCTGATGGAGGAGGATGAGGAGCCTATCGTAGAGGACGTGATGATGTCATCAGAGGGTCGTATGGAAGACCTCAACGAGGGCATGGACTTTGACACCATGGACATTGACCTGGTGAGACCTTTGACCTTCTACTACATATATGGCTTTCGTTTTTTGTTTTTTTTACCCTTTCCACCGAATTATGTGGGGCTCCACAAAGATCTCTGTCAAGAAACACTAAATATAAACACACGCCATATATTTTCCATATACTCCGAAAGCTTATTTCTCTTAAGTTGTGCAGAATTTGGTTACATCCCTGTTAGTGATAATTTTTTCTTTGCCAATATAATCCATCCACCTGACAGATGTGGCATTTCAAGAAGATGATTAAATGGCGTGATCATTACAGGTGCACCTTATGCCGGGGACAATAAAAGGCCATTAAAAAAATGTGTAGTTTTGTCACACAACACAATGCCACGATGTCTCAGGTTTTGAGGGAGTGTGCTATTGGCATGCTGACTGAAGGAATGTCCACCAGAGCTGTTGCCAGAGAATTTAATGTTAATTTCTCTACCATAAGCCGCCTCCAATGTCGTTTTAAGCCGGGTGTACACTACAAACGACTTTCACAATCCTAACATTGCTAAACCTCTCACAATAAGGGTCCATCTTTCCTGTAGTTTATTTGGTCTCGCCAACTTAGTGGTGCGCACATTAAACAATGTGGTACAGACGAGGGTCACACATTACAAGAGGATTGTCGATACCATACTGTCTCGCAAAAACAATGTGTTGTGGTTTGATTTAACGTAGCTACAAGGAACTGTGGCTCGAAGCAGCCTCAAATGTTTTCTGACATTCACGCTTGCCACACATTTGAAACACTATCTTGCCAACATTTTGAATCGATTAACGTTGCTTGTGAACTTCAGACCTGAAACAATTTGACGCTTAGATTAAAGGCAAGTACAAATGCATACTAGTAGTAGTCGGTGCTCCTTCTCAAGAGTTGACATCTTCTGGGTGACGCAAAACATCGCTGTTGTCTGTGGCTTCTTCTCTGGCGCGCTCTCATTGGCTATCGCTGATCATCGTTCTCAAAACTTGTTGCACATCTCACACTACAAGAGCATTGTAGATTTTGTGCCGATATCGGGACGTCTGGAATTGCTCAACGACCAGATCGGTAGCCCTCAGATTGCGTCTCTGACCAGCTCACATTTAACGAGCGCCGGTGATGGCCGTGTGCCCCGAGTAGGCAACCTCATGAGGATTTTGTCTCTGATCACAAACTTCCCTGGAACAGCTAAATCGGGCCAGAATTGAGTAGTGTACACCTGGCTTTAGAGATTTTGGAAGGCAAATGCTCACCTTCGATGGCCACTGGCACATTGGAGAAGTGTGTTCGTCACGGATGAATCCCGGTTTCACCTGTACCGGGCAGATTGCAGACAGATTATATGGCATCGTGTGGGTGATCGGTTTGCTGATGTCAACGTTGTGAACAGAGTGCCACATGGTCGCGGTGGGGTTATGGTATGGGCAGGCATAAGCTATGGACAACAAACACAATTTGCATTTTATCGATGGCAATTTTAATGAACAGAGATACCATGACGAGATCCTGAGGCCCATTGTTGTGCCATTCATTCGCCACCACCTCATGTTTCAGTATGATAATGCACGGCCCCATGTCACAAGGATCTGTACACAATTCCTGGAAGCTGAAAATGTCCCAGTTCTTCCATGGCCTTCATACTCACCAGACGTGTCACCCATTGAGCAGTGTGGGATGCTCTGGATCGACATGTACGACAGTGTGTTCCAGTTCCTGTCAATAGCCATCAACATCACACAGCCATTGAATAGGAGT
Source organism: Salvelinus alpinus (assembly GCF_045679555.1). Taxonomy (NCBI): domain Eukaryota; kingdom Metazoa; phylum Chordata; class Actinopteri; order Salmoniformes; family Salmonidae; genus Salvelinus; species Salvelinus alpinus. The sequence continues at coordinate 75,469,638 of NC_092092.1, forward strand.
GGGACAACATTCCACAGTCAACAGGCTGATCAACTCAATGTGAAGATGTGTCTCGCTGCATGAGGCTAATGGTGGTCACACCACATACTGACTGGTTTTCTGATCCACGCCCAAACTTTTTTTTAATGGTATCTGTGACCAACGGATGCGTATCTGTATTCCGTCATGCAAAATAATCTATTTCAATTGACAGATTTTCTTATATGAACTAACTCAGTAAAATATTTTTAATTGTTGCATGTTGAGTTTTATATTTTTGTTCAGTGTATCATGATCTCTCTCTCCTTTCTCCAGCCCCCCTCTAAGAACAGGAGAGAAAGATCAGAGCTGAAACCAGACTACTTTGACCCTGGCTCTATCATGGATGAGTCTGTAAGTAACTCTCTTCTCTTATACTCATAAACCATTATTACTCTATAGTAATACTCTTCCTTATACATACACAGCGCTCTAAATTAAACATTTTCATTGGGAATACTGGTTAGGAGCACCTCATGAAATTTAGGAGCACCAGAAAATAATATATATATTTTTTAATTGAGATACAGCCTATATGACTTCTAAAGCACATATTGTGCCCTAGACACTAATATGTAACGAGCTCCTGGGTGACGCAGCTGTCAAAACACTGCCCCGCAGTGCAGAGGCACTACTACAGCATGTTCAATCCTAGGCTGTGTCACAAGCAGCCGTGACCGGGAGCCACATAGGTCGGCGCACAATTGGTGTTGTCCGGGGTAGTGGTTTGGCTGCTGGGGGTTTTCATTGGCTCATCGTGCTCTACTGACTCCTTGTGACAGGGCCGGGGCGCCTGCAAGCTGACTCGGGTCATCAGTCGAACAGTGTTTCCTCCGTCTCATTGGTGCGGCTGACATCCGGGTGTAGCGAGCAGTGTGATAAGTAGTAGGCGGGCAGGCGAATCATGTTTCGGAGGACGCATGACCTTCGCCTCTCCTGGGCCCATTGAGGAGTTATGAGATGAGTCAAGGGACCTAATTCACAGAGAACAGATATATACTCTTGTGGCCATTCCACCCTGAACACGCCGGGTTAGTACTGGGACGGGAGAGCGTGGGAATGCCCGAAGCTAAAAATACATTTTAAATAAAATTAAACTATGTATTATCGTTAAGACATAAAAGCTATAATGTTGACACGAATACCTGTCATTGAAATTACAAAGTCTTTTGTGGAGTATTGGGTTTCTACATTTTGTAAAAGCACCATTTTCCTATTGATAATTGTACGCTGTCTCTTTAAAAATGTCCGACATACAAGAGATCTGTCGTTCATTGCTATGATCATAGATCTCCTGAGAAGCCATCCCTTTTCTGTGACCCAAAATGTTTGGATATACTGTTAAAGTTACCAGATGGTTAGCTAACTAATGAGGTTATATGAATGAACAAAGAGTAAACAAATACTTAACGAGCGCAAGTAGTTTTAGAACGGCCCACGAATCGGCACTCGCTTGTTTCTCTGGGGCGTTCGCGCAGGCTACCTGCCCCTCCCCCCCTCCGGCGCGCAGGCTACCTGCCCCTCCCCCCCTCCGGCGCGCAGGCTACCTGCCCCTCCCCCCCTCCGGCGCGCAGGCTACCTGCCCCTCCCCCCCTCCGGCGCGCAGGCTACTGATGTTACAAGCGTGGTTTAGAAATGTTTTAATTCGAGTAATGGCTAAATTTTTTCATTGCTAGTTAACTATAGTATCCTTATCACGGTTCACATTGGATTTATTAACTACAGTAAGGTAAGACATGTTTTTGCACACAAGCTTGTTAGCTAGCTAGCTCGGGTCCAACGTTAAGCCAACTCCAAGCCGCTTCTCTGTGGGCCTAATTCAGATAATGCAGGTCATGACAAGATGCTCAGCACTTCAAGCCTCTTCCTCCACCCTCTCTCTCCTCATCCTCAATTTCAGTTGCATCTAGCACCCGACAGTTCTCTTTCCATCACGCACGTAAACAACTCACCGAGCTACAGCTTGCCCCCTCCATAGCAAGCGGCTCTATCCGCACTGCATGATTGGTGGTCATTTGTTGCCCTAAATGTGGTTAAATCGGCCGTTCTGCTCTTGAGCAAGGCATATCCTCTATTAACTGCTCCCCAGGCGCCTATGATGTGGATGTCGATTAAGGCAGCACCTCTGATTTGAGGTGTTGGGTTAAAGGCGGAATACTGATTCGGTTGAATGCATTCCTTTTGCTTTTTCTGTTGCCAAGCCTGGGAAGTTCTCCACAGGAAGATGATGAAAAAGGGTGGGGTCTAGTGACGCAGCCAGCATGCATAAGATACAAACTAACGCCGCATAGGCTACTGAAACTTTGTCCCATACGGTAGGAAAACAAAAAGCTAAAACAAGGAAATGCCTCTCTTGGGTAAACAATTTTCACCAGAGCCAATCAAATGCTTAATTTCTACTCGGATCAAATCAAACACAAGCATGACAGCTAACGCTACATTCAAACACAGTCCAATACTGAAGTTCTCCAGACTTTCAATAGTCAAGGTGAGATCTGGAAGGGCGGTTCAGCCTCACTAGTAAAACCTAAGACATGTTGTTGCTAAGTGCTTTTACAGATGTGTAATGACACCTTTTCTCTCTGCAGGTCCTTGGAGTGTCCATGTTTTAAACTGGTATTTGTAGACGAAGAGGAGAGGCATAGTGTATTTATGGAGACGTTAAGCTGCAGATCAGAAGTCTTCTCTGGTTTATCCTCCATGGTCTAACACACAGTGTTGCTCGCTCAGAGGGGACTGAATGAAAACAAAATACTTTTTTATAATCCTTGGGTAAGCTTTCACCTTTCAGTTAGTGGCAAACCAGTTCCAAACATAGAAGAATCCTCAAGGCGTTTAGTCTGAAGGAAGTTCTATAATTCTACAACGTTTTATTTTTCTTCCAAATGGAGATGGAATGAGTTGTAAGATAACCTTTTAGTTTTTTGAAATGTCTTCTAACCCTGTCTCTATGCTAGTATAGTGAATAACCCGGTGCGGTGTAGTCATTTAGAAACAGATTGTTAGTAGGAAAGGTAGCTAGCTGTGGTAGTAGTGGATGGACATGGTCTTTATGCTATTTTCAGTTTTTTTACTTTTCCTTTCCCCCACGTTGGACTGTCAGTAGAATCTGTTGGTTCTGTGGTTGAATAGATCAGCTGTAAGAGTCGTGGCTGTAGCAACACACATCCAACCGTTTTCCAAGTGCAGATTCCTTCATAGGAAACGAGTAGAAATAACGCCACACTGTTGTACATCCTTCAGTATAGGTTCTTGCAACGTTTGGGCCAGAAGGTCTGTCCGTCATATCCAACTGTGTGTGTGGGTAGTGTTTCTATTCCGGGGTTGTTGAATACAGTCTGACTGAGGAACCCGGTAGTTGCTGTGAAGAGGCCCAGGGTGCGTCTCAAAAGTAGTGCACTATATAGGGAATAGGGTGCCATTTGGGACGAAGACCCAGTGTTTAACAAGGAACTAGGCTGTCGCACAAGTCCTGAAGCTTACCCAAAGATTTGGATCCTTCTCCCTATCTGAAGAGACTACTCTCCGACGTACAGCGAGGTGATTTTCTCTCGTAGTGCCACCACTGTGCTGACTCAGAGACAAGCAAGCAGCACGTTAATACACAGAAAATACATTTCTCCAGAAAATCCAGCATATTTAGTGTTGAAATGGCTATCTCTAAATTTTAAATAAAGTTATATATGAATCGGTGCTGATTTTATAACTGTGCTTTTTTAAATTAAAATGTTCAACTTAAGTTAAAGTTTCATAAATGTGTAAAACTGTTTAAAATGGAAAGCATGTGTAGTCATGCGGCGAGGAAGATTTTTACATTTGTATTTTGGTTTTTCTTCGTCTTAATGTTTTTTGGGGTTTCTACCTTTTTTTTTTCCTACGTGTAAATTAGTTTGGATAAGACTCATTATGAAAAAAATAAATGTGACTTGTGAAATATCAGCTTTAAGGTTTTCAACATCATGAGTAATAATAATGTCCTTTTGCGAAACTCCACCATATAAAACTGTATAGAGAACTTAAAGCCAGTCATTATAGTCCTATAGAAAGGTTGTTGTTTTCATCCCAAATGGCACCCTGGTGCCCTCACCAGGCCAAATATTCCCTATGGGCCCTGGTCAAAAGTAGTGCACTATATAGGGAATGGGTTGCCATTTGGGACAGTTCTCAACAACAGCAGCAGCACTCTGGCAGCTAGACAAAGCTTACATGTGACATGAACTATTATGTCATCCATAAGTTTTAATGAAATGTTTTGTCTACTGAGGGTAAATCTATCTACTTTGTAATCATTCCATGCCTGGGCCTTAAACACGCAGTAGTGGAAGGAAATCAACTGCCCTGTCCAATAAACTGCCCCTAGCCCCATAGAAACAGTATTGCTAGAATATAATTGCTCTGGTTTGTGTAGACCCCCCCCCCCCCCACTCTAGTAATTCTATGCCTATACCCCTAGGCACCTGTGTATATCTGATAGGAATGGATAAGTAAGGTATATCCAATTTGGCTTCATCCCAACTAGTTTTATTGGGGAGAAGGTGAAACTACTACCCATCAAATCACTGCAGAGTTACACTAGCATCTAGGGGTTAGGGCTGAGGTAGCCTCGGAAAGCCTCGGGGTTAGGGCTGAGGTAGCCTCGGAAAGCCTCGGGGTTAGGGCTGAGGTAGCCTCGGAAAGCCTCGGGGTTAGGGCTGAGGTAGCCTCGGAAAGCCTCGGGGTTAGGGCTGAGGTAGCCTCGGAAAGCCTCGGGGTTAGGGCTGAGGTAGCCTCGGGGTTAGGGCTGAGGTAGCCTCGGGGTTAGGGCTGAGGTAGCCTCGGGGTTAGGGCTGAGGTAGCCTCGGGGTTAGGGCTGAGGTAGCCCCGGGGTTAGGGCTGAGGTAGCCCCGGGGTGCCTAGGGGTGAGGGCTGGGGTAGCCTCGGGGGGGTTAGGGCTGGGGTAGCCTCGGAAATCTTCTGTAGATGACATTTGGAAGGATAGCCTCGTGAAACTAGAGTTTAGGGTGCTAGGGGTTGTTTCTGGACAGGTCCTAAATAGTTTTCTCTTACTAATCCTCTTCCATGTCAGAGGTAGCCATGAAAGGTGATTATTGGGGTTGTTATAGCGACAGAAAACAGATGGTCCAGATGTGATGTCGATGAAGTAGATACAGGCAGCCTGTGTGGTTTACCTAATTGTTATTATATGTAAGTACATATTTTGGAGTAAAAATGACTGTGGCTTTTGTTTTGTCACTTACTACCACTACATTGGTATAGTTCCTTTATTTGAGCCTTCCTGTATATAAAACAAACATCAAGCTTTATTTTCATTTGTTGTGTTTTTCCTTTTTGGCCATTTTTATGTATGTGTTGAATTTCCTCAAATATATATATATATAATATACACACACACACTTCTGCGCTGTTTGTTCCCCATCCTATTGCCACTCCCTCTCAGATTTGTACTTGCCTGGAGACAGTCACTTTTTGAATAAAAGTAAACCAACTCGACATGAGTGATGTGATCTATGTAAGCAGTTTGCGTTGTTTGAAAATAAACTATTTTAGTATATTTAACCACAGCTATTCATCACCACAAGGGGGTGGTGGTGTCTCAGAAATGAGAGGACCCTATTCCCTTCACTACTTCTGACCAGAGCCCCATGCACTATATAGGCAATAGGGTGTCATTTTGCCTTTAAGTGTATATAGCTGGTGTGTTCCTGTTAAAGGCAAAACAGGCTGATCAACCCATTAAGTGTATGTGCCTTGCTACTCAACAGTGTAGATTCACAAACAGAAAATCAAAAGCACTACTTCCTTCCCACTTTTGATATTCTAACTACTGTATCATTCCATGTAGCTCTCCCATCTTTCTACATCGTGCTACTCCTGTGTTTGTCAATCTCCTACCTACAGTTACAAGTTATGCAGAGCACAGCTCCCCCATGCTGGGAGCTATCCGTTTGTGTCTGTCGAGAGGGTGGGGGGCGATGGAGTCCATGGCTGTTATCATAAAAGAGAGTCTGGCAGCAGATGAAAGGCTGTGGAGGCCTCTATATTAGACAGAGCTGAAGAGAACCTCGGATCAATGGCTGCTCGTTAGAATGGTGCAGGGAACGAGGGAAGGGGTGAATGAAAGAGGGATGAAGGGAAGGGATCCATCCAGCACCATTCACTACAGCTGCTACCTGTGATCTGGTGCAGGGAAGGAAAGAGGGATGAAGGGAAGGGTTCCTTCCCATCTATACGCTACTTGTCTGAAAGATCTGGAGAGGTCCATCCTCACATCAGACTTCTCTCGCTCGTCATCCCTCCTTTCAGAATGACAAAGTACCGCTGGGTAGGGAAACTAAAAGGGTTCCTTTCTCAGCCCTGAACTTTCTCATACACGTGGTGCATGTCCATGATCCCTGTCAGTGCCCTTCTCTAGTGTGTACGTGAACGTCTATAATCAGTATCGCTGCCCTGCTCTGGTGTGTGTGTGAACGTCTATAATCAGTCTCACTGCCCTGCTCTGGTGTGTGTGTGTGTGAACGTCTATAATCAGTCTCACTGCCCTGCTCTGGTGTGTGTGTGCGTGTGTGTGAACGTCTATAATCAGTCTCACTGCTCTGGTGTGTGTGAACGTCTATAATCAGTCTCACTGCTCTGGTGTGTGTGAACGTCTATAATCAGTCTCACTACTCTGGTGTGTGTGAACGTCTATAATCAGTCTCACTGCCCTGCTCTGGTGCGTGTTGACAGGGTCAGGGCTGAGGGGTTAAATCCCAGCCTGGCAGTTCCTCCAGCTGCAGAAGCCAGAGATATGGCTTATATTTACTCCTGATAACCCCATGGGCCCCCCGCTGCATACCAAATGGCACCCTGTTCCCTATTTAGTGCACTACTTTTGACCAGGGCCCAAAGGCACTATATAGGTCAGGAGTGCCATTTGGGACACACACCTTCAGACCAGAAATCTGAAGCCTGGTCAGTGGATGCTGTGCAGGTCATGTGGGAGGTCTGAACTGGGTTAAGCAGGGGTCAGTTGGAATAACAACAGCCTGACAGTTACTCTCTGTTCTATTCCCAGAAAAAACAGTTCAATGTGCATCACTTTCTGTCATTTCATAGATTTACAATCAGTTAGGGTTAAAACAAAGGCTGTAACATTTGGTCTGTAGGCTGCACCTGCAAGGGTTAAATCCATAGGATTCTAATTCCCTGGTTAAATCATTAATGAAGTAATCAGTTGTAATCTCGCTGGTGTTGTCAGGGCAGAGAAAAGAGAATAATCATTCACTAGTCTCCTCTCTGGCCTCAGACAGGCAGGCAGACAGGTATGGAAAGTAGCTTATAAAGTAATTTTATAACAATTAAAAATTAGAACAAGCATAAAGACCTCTCACGGATTAGAAAATTAAAACTTTGTGGATCGGAGCAGACATGGAGGTGAAAGTTAAAACTAAGAATCAATGCATTTGTTTTCATTATAGAGAGAGGTGGTTTTACTGAGTCTGAAGACAAGCAGGAAGAGTTCAGGGATTCCACTGTATGTCTGTTCTTAGAAAATCCCACCGTGGGAAACCTGTGGTGTGTTCAGTCCACTCCTGACTGTCTGTTGTTGTCCCCTGTGTTAACGGAGAGCTAGAGCGATGGAAGGTGTGGTGAACGACTGACTGCCTGTCGTTGTCCCCTGTGTTGACGGAGAGCTAGAGCGATGGAAGGTGTGGTGAACGACTGACTGCCTGTCGTTGTCCCCTGTGTTGACGGAGAGCTAGAGCGATGGAAGGTGTGGTGAACGACTGACTGCCTGTCGTTGTCCCCTGTGTTGACGGAGAGCTAGAGCGATGGAAGGTGTGGTGAACGACTGACTGCCTGTCGTTGTCCCCTGTGTTGATGGAGAGCTAGAGCGGTGGAAGGTGTGGTGAACGACTGACTGCCTGTCGTTGTCCCCTGTGTTGACGGAGAGCTAGAGCGATGGAAGGTGTGGGGAACGACTGACTGCCTGTCGTTGTTCCCTGTGTTGACGGAGAGCTAGAGCGATGGAAGGTATGGTGAACGACTGACTGAACTAGTGATAGAGACGTTGTAGTTGGTAAATGAGTGAAACTGGCATTAGCCACTTTTCTCCTCCCTGTGTAAGTCTGGCAGAGAGACTAGTGTGTGGATGGATCCTGTCACCAGAACAGGCCTAGGTGAGATTTTAAGTCCAGGAGAGGCTTAGGTGAAGCACAGGGGGTAGAGGTCAGGGCTTGAACTAAGGTCAGACCCCCTACACACACAGAGGAGGGGGAGTAGTTGACCCAAGGCATGTGGGAGTGGAGGAGGACAGGAGGGTCAGGTCACAGCTTGGATATAGGTTCCTCTCAGAGAACTGCTGCTTTGTGTAGACCAGTGGTGGGCAAACTGTTAGGCTTGAGGGCTTTCAAAATTCAACAGAGGACTGCACAGATTGGTTTTTGACTGATTTGTTTGTCAAAAACGAATTTGCACATCATAAGTGCCGTTATTTGAAAATATATAGGTCCATTATAACTTATATGAATATATAGGTCCATTATAATTTATATAAATATATAAATCCATTATAATTTATATAAATATATAGGTCCATTATAATTTATATAAATATGTAGGTCCATTGTAATGGATACTTTCTGTCTAGTTTTAGACATTTAAGTGTGGCCTCGAGTTTTAATTTTTTTTACCCAAAATAATAGCTTTATTTGAAGCTAAGAGAGCCCTTGAAATCTTTTGCTTCTTATTAAAACCTCACATTTAGAGTCCCTGGGTGTGTTTTGTGTTCTGTCCCGGCGTGACGTCAGTGAGACAGGCAGTGACAGTGACACGTTAATCAAGGGACTCAGGACTGTGACCTGACAGCTGATGGGAACAAGTGGGTTCAGACAGCTACGATAACGCTCTGTCTCTCTCTCCGACACACACCCCTCCGTCCCTCTGTCTCTCTCTCCGACACACACCCCTCCGTCTCTCTGTCTCTCTCTCCGACACACACCCCTCCGTCCCTCTGTCTCTCTCCGACACACACCCCTCCGTCCCTCTGTCTCTCTCTCCGACACACATCCCTCCGTCCCTCTGTCTCTCTCTCCGACACACACCCCTCCGTCCCTCTGTCTCTCTCTCCGACACACACCCCTCCGTCTCTCTGTCTCTCTCTCCGACACACACCCCTCCGTCCCTCTGTCTCTCTCCGACACACACCCCTCCGTCCCTCTGTCTTCTGCTGAAACCTCTCTCTCTCTGTCTCTCTCTCGCACTCTCACTCACTAACCCCAATCTAAAATGTGAGTGTGACCTAGCGACAGACAGCAGTAGCCTGAGTGACCTAACGTCAGACAGCAGTAGCCTGAGTGACCTAACGACAGACAGTAGTAGCCTGAGTGACCTAACGACAGACAGTAAGTAGCCTGAGTGACCTAACGACAGACAGTAGTAGCCTGAGTGACCTAACGACAGACAGTAAGTAGCCTGAGTGACCTAACGACAGACAGCAGTAGCCTGAGTGACCTAACGACAGACAGTAAGTAGCCTGAGTGACCTAACGACAGACAGTAAGTAGCCTGAGTGACCTAACGACAGACAGTAAGTAGCCTGAGTGACCTAACGACAGACAGTAGTAGCCTGAGTGACCTAACGACAGACAGTAGTAGCCTGAGTGACCTAACGACAGACAGTAAGTAGCCTGAGTGACCTAACGACAGACAATAGCTCGAGTGAGAGTCTTCCTCTAGAATGGGATCAGTCCTTCAGGCCATGAACCAATCAAAGGATGGACATTAGTTTGTGTAAAACACATTGATGTGAAATCAGATAGAGAGGAGGCTGTCTGATTCATTTCCTACAGCAAATATGAATCGGTTATTTTTTGAGGGTGGTACTATAGTTTGCTCTGACTCAGTAAAATGAGAAGAATACTTCCTGAAGCAATTATGAGTGAGTCTGTGAGAGAGGAACACGTCTGGGCAGCAATCAGACTTCTTCTAAACAGGAAGTGGTTTTATTTGACTCTTATTTCACCACAGCCAAAATAAAAGCTGAATGAATCACCGTAGCAACAATTTCAGAGCCTCATAACCCCAGGATAACAACTGTGTGTGTGTGTGTTCCTCTCCAGTTAATGTGTGTGTGGTATTGATTGCAGCTAGAAGGGGCGAGTCACAAGTCGGCCACGTCCTACCCATTATCCTCTCTTCTAGATAACGAGGGGTTGACCATTTGATCCTCCGCATTTCGAGAGGCTCCACTCACACGTCCGTCTGTCTGTCCTGTCTGATGAAGGCCGTTGTTGTCGAAACGTCAAGCTTTAACCAAGTAGTAAGAGTTGCTAACCAAGAGTTTATAATATTGAGTGATTCTCTCAGGCTACTTTTCCTGATGTTAATGTAATTTTTGGCTGCACCTCTTGAACCGCTTGAAGCGATCTGTCTACTTCAGTCCTGAGCAGAATGATGATTAGCAAACAACTTTCTACAACACATCTTGTATTGCACAAACCAATGTGACTACGAGCAGCGTTGCAATGTGCAGAACAGTGTGTTGCCTGTAAGACATCAACCTTCTATACAGGCTACGGACACTGGCCAGTGACAGCTGGGATATGGGTTTTTCAGAGGAATAGGCAAAGCAATAAACTAGAATATCTTCAGTCTGGTACTGCTGACCTCATGCCTTGGCCACTTCTTGGCAGTGATGATCAAATCAAATTTATTTATACAGCCCTTCTTACATCAGCTGATATATCAAAGTGCTGTACATAAACCCAGCCTAAAACCCAAAACAGCAAGCAATGCAGGTGTAGAAGCACGGTGGCTAGGAAAAACTCCCTAGAAAGGCCAAAACCTAGGAAGAAACCTAGAGAGGAACCAGGATATGAGGGGTGGCCAGTCCTCTTCTGGCTGTGCCAGGTGGAGATTATAACAGAACATGGCCAAGATGTTCAAATGTTCATAGATGACCAGCAGGGTCAAATAATAGTAATCACAGTGAACAGGTCAGGGTTCCATAGCCGCAGGCAGAACAGTTGAAACTGGAGCAACAGCACGACCAGGTGGACTGGGGACAGCAAGGAGTCATCATGCCAGGTAGTCCTGAGGCATGGTCCTATGGCTCATGTCCTGATGTCATAGTTTCAGTGTTATCTGAGTGTTAATGAGTGTTGGGGAACCGCAGACTTCAGTCTCAGGGTGTAGCACCATGTTTCTGTTCATGTAGAATGTGGACCAGGTCTGTGTCCCGAACTTCAGCCTATTCCCTTCATAGAGCGCTACATTTGACCAGAGCCCATAGGGAATTAGGAACAACAGGGTGCCGTTGGGGACACGTCCAGTGGTCAACAGGGTGTTGTTGGGGACACGTCCAGTGGTCAACAGGGTGTTGTTGGGGACACGTCCAGTGGTCAACAGGGTGTTGTTGGAGACACATCCAGTGGTCAACAGGGTGTCGTTGGGGACGCGTCCAGTGGTCAACAGGGTGTCGTTGGGGACACATCCAGTGGTCAACAGGGTGTTGTTGGAGACACATCCAGTGGTCAACAGGGTGCCGTTGGGGACACATCCAGTGGTCAACAGGGTGTTGTTGGGGACACATCCAGTGGTCAACAGGGTGTTGTTGGGGACACATCCAGTGGTCAACAGGGTGTTGTTGGAGACACATCCAGTGGTCAACAGGGTGCCGTTGGGGACACATCCAGTGGTCAACAGGGTGTTGTTGGGGACACATCCAGTGGTCAACAGGGTGTTGTTGGGGACACGTCCAGTGGTCAACAGGGTGCCGTTGGAGACACATCCAGTGGTCAACAGGGTGTCGTTGGGGACACATCCAGTGGTCAACAGGGTGTCGTTGGGGACACATCCAGTGGTCAACAGGGTGCCGTTGGGGACCAAACATATGATCATGTACCTGTAAATGCCTGCCATCTTTCTGCTCTCATGTTAGTCTGTTGTCTCCTGCTGATCTATTGATTGATCTCTCCTCAACCGTTAGGGGGCAATGTTGATTATACAAATGCATGAGCTCAAACCTACAGTGAACACACACACAGGAGGCACAGATATGGACATGATCAATTAAGTGTCTATCATTTCTTCCTCAACATCAATGGATCATCAACTACATTCAGCCGCAGAGCAAGGTTTTTTTTTGAGTGGATGGTCAGGGGGCCGAACATAATTACAAATCATTGGCAGACTGCAAATTGACCACAAAAAACACAAACAGATATATTTGACTAAAACATAATAATTTCAAACCTTGCTTACATTTGTATATGATCACATATATCTCTTTTAGCCATATGAATACTTTGGAACAGAGTTAGGTTAGGGAACACTGTCCTACTGTGTATATAATAGGTTCCCATGAAGTTAGATTGATGCCTAGACTGAGATTCAGGGGATCAATTCACACCACTCTTTTTTTAATAAAACATGCTTGAAATAGCCTAAAGATGTCAAAATAATTTTAATTCTACAAATGTTTCCCTATGTGATTTCTAACGGATAAGTCATTGCATTAGCCAACATGTTTACTTTTGCAATGTTCACACATTTATTTTAAAGGGGGAGTTTTAAATGGCTTTCAGAGCAATGAACTGGGGTAATGGACCGGAACATACACACACACACACACACACTGATGCCCGAGTTCCGGACCGAGCTATCTGATTGGTGGCGGCGGATGATATGGTGGGCTGTCTACCGTGCGCCCGGGCATCAGGTTACGGTTTAGCTCAAGGAGAGGCGCAAAGCGGGGGACGTCTGGTTCCAAGCAGTGAACGAGAGAGACAGAAGAGGGAGAGAGAGCAAGTCCTGACCCGTGGTAGACTAGACCACTTCTAACTATGAGTCCCTCGTCTACTAGCCTACTGTACAATAAATAACTCTAGACTCAGGGACAAAGAGGACATTGCTAAAGCCCGGCCTACTGCTGCGTGGTGGGCATCCGGGCAGTGCATGCAGGAATACATGCTCCAGCTCAATTGGACCTCTCACATGTTCTATCTAGGACGAATAGGAAATATTCACTACATTAAGTCACAGCAGTTCCCTGTTCCGGGGGAAGAGAGGAGAAGGGTGGGATGAGGAGAAGAGACGGATAAAGTGTGTTCTGACGGGAGTTCTGACTGATGGATGCGTGTTGCCATCTTTTCTATGAAGTAAAGCGACATATACAGAGAGCGTTGCTGGGAGATGGTATTCATCTGACAGACATCGGACGTTAGGCTACCCTTCTGACCGCAATAATAGCCTGCAGAGAAACCTCGGTATAGGTTACCTGATCTAACGAGGAACCGGATCGGTGTGACATTAAGGACAAAGACGTGAAGAAAGAACTTCCCCCGTTTCTCAGCTGCAAGTCAACGGTATCACATTGGCTTTCATCCCGCCTTGAACCTCTTAAAAACCGTAATTTAGAGCCAACCGCTGTTGACACGAGCGCTTTGCGGACGGTTCAACCAAGGACAGCAGAGGTTTGAACGGGGATCTGAAGACACGTCTGACAGAGAGACATGTATCTAACATCGACCTCATATGCACCCGACTGACAAACACACAAGCCACAGAAGAAAGCGGTAGATAGCGGCTACTGCCCCGCCACGCGCACGGCGGGTCCGGTGCTCTCCCCGGCTCACTCTTATCTCCGGGTTGTGAGAATGGCAGGGGTCGCGTGTTGGAAATGTTACCTCTGGATCTTTATTGTCGTGTTTAGGTCGACGTTACCTTCTGACGGCAAATCACTGGAAACTATTATGTGGAGCACTCAGAATGCCAAGTAAGTGTCATGTTTAAATTCAATAGAGTGTCAGATTTTGCAAATTCGCTTTGTGTGTGGAGAAGGGGAAGTTAAAAACTGTCTTCAAATTCGCTCTTTTCCAATGATGATTACACATCAAGTTGGTACCCATGACGCGCATTGGCCTGAAAACTACACGTCTTACCCAAAGTTGTGTCTTGAGATTGTAGGTGAATGTAGGCCTAGTCTACATGTCAGAAATGCTATCAGAAGTCAGACCAATATGTTATGGATAGCATTGTGTATTTGGCACATTCCTTAACGCTAGGATGGGCCTGGAGAAATGTAACCACTCTCAAATTCATAGTCAGAGCTATGGATGCAAGGACTGACTATCCATTATATCAAAATGATAGTTTAAACCATGTTTTGAGTCTTGTTTACTTTATTTACAAACATTGGCGTAAAAGTAAAACAAGCGTAGGCTATATGTTGTGTTCTGATGGGGACCGACAGCGGAACTAAGCTCAGGAGGCATTTACAAGTTATATTCTTCAATAATCTATGGAAATGAAGATAGCCCGCTAGCCTGGCTAGTGACATTTAGTATTTTTAAATATTGCATGTCACATATATTGGACCCAGGCTAGTAAAAATTGCAGTCTACTAACCCCGCTGGCCAGTGCCGAAAATACATAAATTCCATCCCTGTTTATACATTAAAAAGAATGATGTAGCAACTAAGGATTATATCTGTAAAACACCGGTATTCAACCGGGGGTACTGCAGGTGGTCAGCGAAAATAGCCTAAATGTTTCAATTTAAATGTTTTTTTAATGAATATTGCTGGCAACAACATAGTAAACGAATTTAGAATTATATAGCCTACATATAGTAGAAAAGAGGAGAATATCTTCTTTCTAATGATGTCAACTCAATTTCTCAACTCCCAATATTAGCAAATTACACCCACTTTGAAAAATCACCCGCTACCAGTGAGTGCGGCAAGTAACCCTCACTTTTTAAAACAAGCTAAACAGCTGCTTTTAGCGAAAGTGTGTTTGGAGTTACCTTTGTAGCTAATAGGCTATGTTAGAGTTTACACTTCCTCTTCCAATTATAATGTAGGAGGTAAAAATAATGAAAAACTATCCACCAAATCTATTAATTTAAAATGTTGATTACGTCTCCTTGCCTTTTCATTCACCTGATAATAAGACATTCATTATTATTATTATTTTTTGCTAATGTATGATGGAGGTTCCTCGGTCACCGTTTGGTCTGGGAGGGGGTCCCTGGGCAAGAAAGGGTAGAAGACCCCTTCTTTAATATAACAGCGTCCCAGTGGGTGCAGTATTTTCCTCTCCAGCGCTCCAATTTATGGCCTGCTCGCGCAGGCAGCGGAACGAGAAGAGAAAAAAAGCCACCGGCGAACGGGTGGCAAGTGTCAAGGTGTACTGTAGGCTAGTTCCCAGCTCGCGCAATTCACTGAAGGAAATAAAATGTCTCCCCAGTTAGTCTCGAACTCTGAACACGCCCTGGCGAGAGAGAAAGCCTTGCCTGTGCACGCGCTGAGCAAGCTATGGCTGCCTGCGCGCACGCTTTCCTAATTATAGTTTCAGAGAGCCATCTCGAGGCTACTGGCAGTAAAATAATGTGTTCTGGTAATATTTATCACTCACAGACTGAGTCTCTCTCTTTACACCCACATCACATGGCCTGTGTATTGAAATAGTTTTCTGCAGTTTTTGGTAAATGCGCAAATCAAATCAAATATATTTATAAAGCACGTTTTACATCAGCATATGTCACAAAGTACTATACAGAAGTACAAAGAAGTACAATGTATTAATTGTTAACATCACAGGTCCATGATTTAGCGTGATTGGCAATGCACCAGCATAACAGTGTGCATTTTTGTGACCACCAATGTCAATTGATCAGGGAAGTCTGGTCTTTGGTTAGTGGGTCAGTATCACTGACTGACCTCTACTCTGGCTGACCTCTAGTGTCCATTATGTCAATGGGTCAGTATCACTGGCTGACCTCTACTCTGACTGACCTCTAGCGTCCATTATGTCAATGGGTCAGTATCACTGACTGACCTCTAGCGTCCATTATGTCAATGGGTCAGTATCTCTGACTGACCTCTAGCGTCCATTATGTCAATGGGTCAGTATCACTGGCTGACCTCTACTCTGACTGACCTCTAGCGTCCATTATGTCAATGGGTCAGTATCACTGACTGACCTCTAGCGTCCATTATGTCAATGGGTCAGTATCACTGACTGACCTCTACTCAGACTGACCTCTAGCGTCCATTATGTCAATGGGTCAGTATCACTGGCTGACCTCTAGCGTCCATTATGTCAATGGGTCAGTATCTCTGACTGACCTCTAGCGTTCATTATGTCAATGGCAGGGGCAGACGAACAAAACTCCTAATGTTCCTTTTGTCTATTTTCTACTTCTCAGCTGACGGCCTATATAGTTTCTCTCCCTCTCCTCGCCTCGCCTCTCTCTGCTAACCTCCATAGATTACAGCTAATGGAATAAATATGGAGAATGGACAGAGCATGCTGAATGCTCGGTTGACCATTGCCAAGCTGACATGCAGCAGGAAACTGTGTGTCTCAAATGGCTCCCTATATAGTGCACTACCCTATCTTGTGTTTATTAGGTGACTTTGAGCTGGTGCTTTTATACAATATTCTTTATTTATACAGCTGATTCCATTGAGGTTAAACATCTCAGTCCTTCAGGGTGGGCTTCAGTGCTCTACAATGAACTTATGTACATGAAGAGGAGATGCTAGGCTGCTCTGAGGGAGAGAAATGGTTGAGACGTTGACCGATGAGATCCAACCTTCAGTAATTCACTTAGTGCTGGGCAATATGAACAAAATATAATTTCACAATATTTTTTATATTATGACAGTATTTTATGTTTTTGATTAATAAAAGTGGTACATTTGCTTTATGAGTAGTGAGTGATCCCAGGGTGCTTTATGAGTAGTGAGTGATCCCAGGGTGCTTTATGAGTAGTGAGTGATCCCAGGGTGCTTTATGAGTAGTGAGTGATCCCAGGGTGCTTTATGAGTAGTGAGTGATCCCAGGGTGCTTTATGAGTAGTGGGTGATCCCAGGGTGCTTTATGAGTAGTGAGTGATCCCAGGGTGCTTTATGAGTAGTGAGTGATCCCAGGGTGCTTTATGAGTAGTGGGTGATCCTAGGGTGGCAACACATACAAGTGATTTCAATGGGTCTTTCTCCATTCTGATTGTTTTATACTGTTCAATTCAACTTCAACATAACAGTTGGTTTCATTTCAGATCATTTCCACACTGCCACAGGGGGCTGGGCTGTACGATATGGGCAAAAAATCTAGGCGTTATTTTTAACCAAATATTACAAATGCGATTTGACTTGCGATTTAGATCAAAACACTTGGGTGAACTGTTGGAATCATGGAAATAGAATGATTATTCTAATTATATAGTTAGAATATACCCACTGGGCACAGACGTCTATTCCACGTTGGTTCAATGTCATTTCATTGAAATGAAGTGGAAACAGCGTTGATTCAACCAGTGTTCCTACTGGATAATAGCGGTCACATGACAACGAATGAAAAAGTCAGGGAGGCATTCATAGAATTAGGAATTAGAATACTAATAGGATCGTTCTAGAAGTGTTATTGTGACAGGGTAAGAACCAAAGTGTTGGTCAGTGTTTCCCAGGGGAGTGGGACCCTGTAATCTTTGGCTACATTAAAGACGTACATTAAAGACGTATTAGTTTTTTACTTTTCCTGTTGAAAAGCAACCCAATATGGTGACCGGTGTATGGAAAGGAGGGGGTGTATGGGAAAGGAGGGGGTGTATGGGAAAGGAGGGGGTGTATGGGAAAGGAGGGGGTGTATGGGAAAGGAGGGGGTGTATGGAAAGGAGGGGGTGTATGGGAAAGGAGGGGGTGTATGGGAAAGGAGGGGGTGTATGGAAAGGAGGGGGTGTATGGGAAAGGAGGGGGTGTATGGGAAAGGAGGGGGTGTATGGGAAAGGAGGGGGTGTATGGGAAAGGAGGGGGTGTATGGAAAGGAGGGGGTGTATGGAAAGGAGGGGGTGTATGGAAAGGAGGGGGTGTATGGGAAAGGAGGGGGTGTATGGAAAGGAGGGGGTGTATGGGAAAAGAGGGGGTGTATGGGAAAATATGGGAAAAGAGGGGGTGTATGGGAAAAGAGGGGGTGTATGGGAAAAGAGGGGGTGTATGGGAAAAGAGGGGGTGTATGGGAAAAGAGGGGGTGTATGGGAAAAGAGGGGGTGTATGGGAAAAGATGGTGTATGGAAAGCGAATCAGCTATTGTGCAGATTTGTTGCCACTCAAGACCATTATATATTATATTGCTAACATCTATACTGAACAAAAATATAAACGCAACATGTAAAGCATTTCGCTACACTCGCATTAACATCTGCTAACCATGTGTATGTGACAAATAAAATTTGATTTGATTTAAAGTGTTGGTCCCATGTTCCATGAGCTAAAATAAAAGATCACAGAATTTTCCCATACGCACAAAAGCCTTATTTCTCTCAGATTTTGTGCACAAATTTGTTTACATCCCTGTCAGTGAAGATTTCTCCTTTGCCAAGATAGTCCATCCACCTGACAGGTGTGGCACATCAACAAGCTGATTAAACAGCATGGTACACATGTGCAGTTTTGTCACACAACAGAATGCCACAGATGTCTCAAGTTTTGAGGGAGCGTGCAGTTTGCATGCTGACTGCAGGAATGTCCACCAGAGCTGTTGCCACATAATTCAATTTCAGTGGCCATGGTGGCGTAGGAGGTATGGTATGGGCAGGCGTAAGCTACTGACAATGAACACAATTGCATTTTATCAATGGCAATATCAATGCACAGAGATAACGTGATGAGATCCTGAGGCCCATTGTTGTGCCATTCATCCGCCACCACCTCATGTTTCAGTATGATAATGCACGGCCCCATGTCACAAGGATCTGTACACAATTCCTGGAAGCTGAAAATGTCCCAGTTCTTCCATGGCCTTCATACTCACCAGACGTGTCACCCATTGAGCATGTTTGGGATCCACTGCATCGACATGTACGACAGTGTGTTCCAGTTCCTGTCAATAGCCATCAACATCACACAGCCATTGAAGAGGAGTGGGACAACATTCCACAGTCAACAGGCTGATCAACTCAATGTGAAGATGTGTCTCGCTGCATGAGGCTAATGGTGGTCACACCAGATACTGACTGGTTTTCTGATCCACACCCCCTACCTTTCTTTAAAAAGATATCTCTGACCAACAGATGCATATATGTATTCCCAGTCATGTGAACTCCATAGATTAGGACCTAATTTATTTATTTCAATTGACTGATTTCCTTATATGAACTGTAACTCAGTAAAATCTTTGAAATTGTTTCATGTTGCATTTATATTTTTGTTCAGTATATAAAAATGGTGTGGCAGATCACATTTAACAAACCAAACATTGAAATACAGCCATACAGACCCACAGCCATACAGACCCACAGCCATACAGACCCACAGCCATACATACCCATCTGATCTGATCCCAGCCGGCGACCCTGTGCGACGCCGTAAAAGGGGCAAACGAGGCGGTCTCCTGGTCAGGCTTCGGAGACGGGCACATCGCGCTCCACTCCCTAGCATACTACTCGCCAATGTCCAGTCTCTTGACAATAAGGTTGATGAAATCCGAGCACGGGTAGCATTCCAGAGAGACATCAGGGATTGCAACGTGCTCTGCTTCACGGAAACATGGCTAACTCAAGAGACGCTAACGGAGTCGGTGCAGCCAGCTGGTTTCTTCATGCATCGCGCCGACAGAAACAAACATCTTTCTGGTAAGAAGAGGGGCGGGGGGGTATGCCTTATGATTAACGAGACGTGGTGTGATCATCATAACAACACACAGGAACTCAAGTCATTCTGTTCACCTGATCTAGAACTCCTCACAATCAAATGTCGACCGCATTATCTACCAAGGGAATTCTCTTCGATCATAATCACAGCCGTATATATTCCCCCCCAAGCAGACACATCGATGGCCCTGAACGAACTTTATCTGACTCTTTGTAAACTGGAAACCACACACCCTGAGGCTGCATTCATCGTAGCTGGGGATTTTAACAAGGCTAATCTAAAAACAAAACTCCCTAAATTCTATCAGCATATCGATTGTGCTACCAGGGCTGGAAAAACCCTAGATCATTGTTATACTAATTTCCGCGACGCATATAAGGCCCTCCCCCGCCCCCCTTTCGGAAAAGCTGACCACGACTCCATTTAGTTGATTCCAGCCTACAAACAGAAACTAAAACAACAAGCTCCCGCGCTCAGGTCTGTTCAACGCTGGTCCGACCAATCTGAATCCACGCTTCAAGACTGCTTCGATCACGCGGATTGGAATATGTTCCGCATTGCGTCCAACAACAATATTGACGAATATGCTGATTCGGTGAGCGAGTTCATCAGGAAGTGCATTGACGATGTCGTACCCACAGCAACGATTAAAACATTCCCAAACCAGAAACCGTGGATTGACGGCAGCATTCGCGTGAAACTGAAAGCGCGAACCACTGCTTTTAACCAGGGCAAGGTGACCGGAAGCATGACCGAATACAAACAGTGTAGCTATTCTCTCCGCAAGGCAATCAAACAGGCTAAGTCCCAGTACAGAGACAAAATCGAGTCGCAATTCAACAGCTCAGACACAAGAGGTATGTGGCAGGGTCTACAGTCAATCACGGATTACAAAAAGAAAACCAGCCCCGTCGCGGACCAGGATGTCTTGCTCCCAGACAGGCTAAACAACTTTTTTGCCCGCTTTGAGGACAATACAGTGCCACTGACACGGCCCCCTACCAAAACCTGCGGGCTCTCCTTCACTGCAGCCGAGGTGAGTAAAACATTTAAACGTGTTAACCCTCGCAAGGCTGCAGGCCCAGACGGCATTCCCAGCCGCGTCCTCAGAGCATGCGCAGACCAGCTGGCTGGTGTGTTTACGGACATATTCAATCAATCCTTATCCCAGTCTGCTGTTCCCACATGCTTCAAGAGGGCCACCATTGTTCCTGTTCCCAAGAAAGCTAAGGTAACTGAGCTAAACGACTACCGCCCCGTAGCACTCACTTCCGTCATCATGAAGTGCTTTGAGAGACTAGTCAAGGACCATATCACCTCCACCCTACCGGACACCCTAGACCCACTCCAATTTGCTTACCGACCCAATAGGTCCACAGACGACGCAATCGCAACCACACTGCACACTGCCCTAACCCATCTGGACAAGAGGAATACCCATGTGAGAATGCTGTTCATCGATTACAGCTCAGCATTTAACACCATAGTACCCTCCAAACTCGTCATCAAGCTCGAGACCCTGGGTCTCGACCCCGCCCTGTGCAACTGGGTCCTGGACTTCCTGACGGGCCGCCCCCAGGTGGTGAGGGTAGGTAACAACATCTCCACCCCGCTGATCCTCAACACTGGGGCCCCACAAGGGTGCGTTCTGAGCCCTCTCCTGTACTCCCTGTTCACCCACGACTGCGTGGCCATGCACGCCTCCAACTCAATCATCAAGTTTGCGGATGACACTACAGTGGTAGGCTTGATTACCAACAACGACGAGACGGCCTACAGGGAGGAGGTGAGGGCCCTCGGAGTGTGGTGTCAGGAAAATAACCTCACACTCAACGTCAACAAAACAAAGGAGATGATTGTGGACTTCAGGAAACAGCAGAGGGAGCACCCCCCTATCCACATCGACGGGTCAGTAGTGGAGAAGGTGGAAAGTTTTAAGTTCCTCGGTGTACACATCACGGACAAACTGAATTGGTCCACCCACACAGACAGCATTGTGAAGAAGGCGCAGCAGCGCCTCTTCAACCTCAGGAGGCTGAAGAAATTCGGCTTGTCACCAAAAGCACTCACAAACTTCTACAGATGCACAATCGAGAGCATCCTGTCGGGCTGTATCACCGCCTGGTACGGCAACTGCTCCGCCCACAACCGTAAGGCTCTCCAGAGGGTAGTGAGGTCTGCAGAACGCATCACCGGGGGCAAACTACCTGCCCTCCAGGACACCTACACCACCCGATGTCACAGGAAGGCCATAAAGATCATCAAGGACAACAACCACCCAAGCCACTGCCTGTTCACCCCGCTATCATCCAGAAGGCGAGGTCAGTACAGGTGCATCAAAGCAGGGACCGAGAGACTGAAAAACAGCTTCTATCTCAAGGCCATCAGACTGTTAAACAGCCACCACTAACATTTAGCGGCCGCTGCCAACATACTGACTCAACTCCAGCCACTTTAAAAATGGGAATTGACGGAAATTATGTAAAAATGTACCACTAGCCACTTTAAACAATGCCACTTAATATAATGTTTACATACCCTACATTACCCATCTCATATGTATATACTGTACTCTATATCATCTACTGCATCTTGCCATCTTTATGTAATACATGTACCACTAGCCACTTTAAACTATGCCACTTTATGTTTACATACCCTACAGTACTCATCTCATATGTATATACCGTACTCTATACCATCTACTGCATCTTGCCTATGCCGTTCTGTACCACCACTCATTCATATATCTTTATGTACATATTCTTTATCCCTTTACACTTGTGTGTGTATAAGGTAGTAGTTGTGGAATTGTTAGGTTAGATTACTTGTTGGTTATTACTGCATTGTCGGAACTAGAAGCACAAGCATTTCGCTACACTCGCATTAACATCTGCTAACCATGTGTATGTGACTAATACAATTTGATTTGATTTGATTTGATTTGATAGCCATACAGACCCATAGCCATAAAGACCCACAGCCATACAGACCCACAGCCATATAGCCATACAGACCCATAGCCATACAAACCCACAGCCATGCAGACCCACAGCCATACAGACCCACAGCCATGCAGACCCACAGCCATGCAGACCCACAGCCATACAGACCCACAGCCATACAGTCCCACAGTCATACAGCCAAACAGATCCACAGCCATACAGACCCACAGCCAAACAGATCCACAGCCAAACAGATCCACAGCCATACAGACCAACAGCCATACAGACCCACAGCCATACAGACCCACAGCCAAACAGATCCACAGCCATACAGACCCACAGCCATACAGACCCACAGCTATACAGACCCACAGCCATACATCCATGCAGACCCACAGCCATACAGACCCACAGCCAAACAGATCCACAGCCATACAGACCCACAGCCATACAGACCCACAGCCATACAGACCCACAGCCATACATCCATGCAGACCCACAGCCAGGCAGCCGTACAGCCATACAGACCAACAGCCATACAGTCCCACAACCATACATACCCACAGCAATACAGCCATACAGACCCACAGAAATACAGCCATACAGACCCACAGCAATACAGCCATACAGACCCACATTCATACAGCCATACAGACCCACAGCCATACAGACCCACAGCCATACATACCCACAGCCATACAGCCATACAGACCCACAACCATACAGACCCACAGCCATACATACCCACAGCAATACAGCCATACAGACCCACAGCCATACAGCCATACTGACCCACAGCCATACAGACCCACAACCATGCTGAGAGACTGTTGGTTTCAGAAGGCTTTTCCCTGTAGAATGGAGCACTATGAGAGAGACTGTTGGTTTCAGAAGGCTTTTCCCTGTAGAATGGAGCACTATGAGAGAGACTGTTGGTTTCAGAAGGCTTTTCCCTGTAGAATGGAGCACTATGAGAGAGACTGTTGGTTTCAGAAGGCTTTTCCCTGTAGAATGGAGCACTATGAGAGAGACTGTTGGTTTCAGAAGGCTTTTCCCTGTAGAATGGAGCACTATGTGAGACTGTTGGTGGCTGTGTGTGTGTGGCTGTGTTGCTGTGTGTGTGGCTGTGTGTGTGTGTGTGTGGCTGTGTGTGTGTGGCTGTGTTGCTGTGGCTGTGTGTGTGTGTGGCTGTATGTGTATGTGTGGCTGTGTGTGTGTGTGTGGCTGTGTTGCTGTGTGTGTGTGGCTGTGTGGTTGTGTGTGATTGTGTGGCTGTGTGGCTGTGTTGCTGTGTGTGTGTGGCTGTGTTGCTGTGTGTGTGGCTGTGTGTGTGTGGCTGTGTGGCTGTGTGTGTGTGTGTGGCTGTGTGTGTGTGTGTGTGTGTGGCTGTGTGGCTGTGTGTGTGTGTGGCTGTGTGTGTGGCGTGTGATGTGGTCATCAGAGGCACCTGGACAAAGGGGGTTGTAGTTTCCATGGGTCCTCTTCTACTAGATGACACGTTTACTGGATGTCTGTCTGATGACATCACTAGAATGGAGACTACATTCTCTGTCCCTGTGGCATTCATATCAAATTACTACATTCTCTGTCCCTGTGGCATTCATATCAAATTACTACATTCTCTGTACCTGTGGCATTTATATCAAATTACTACATTCTCTGTACCTGTGGCATTTATATCAAATTACTACATTCTCTGTCCCTGTGGCATTCATATCAAATTACTACATTCTCTGTCCCTGTGGCATTCATATCAAATTACTACATTCTCTGTCCCTGTGGCATTCATATCAAATTACTACATTCTCTGTCCCTGTGGCATTCATATCAAATTACTACATTCTCTGTCCCTGTGGCATTTATATCAAATTACTACATTCTCTGTACCTGTGGCATTTATATCAAATTACTACATTCTCGGTCCCTGTGGCATTCATATCAAATTACTACATTCTCTGTACCTGTGGCATTTATATCAAATTACTACATTCTCTGTACCTGTGGCATTTATATCAAATTCCTCAAGTATTGGACTCAAGTCTGAACTTAATGCAAGCATTTCAGGATGGACACTAGTCTTGCTTGGCTAGTGGAGAGTGATAGTGTGATAGAATACTGATGGACCTCTCTCTCATCTCCCCTCTCTCTCTCTAACCCCCCCCTCTCTCTCTCACCCCCCTCTCTCTCTCTAACCCCCCCCCCCTCTCTCACCCCCCCCCTCTCTCTCTCTCTCTCAATCCCCCTCTCTTTCTCTCCCTCTCACCTCCCCCTCTCACTCTCTCGCTCTTTCTTTCTGTGTCTCTGAGGAGTCAGTGGAAGTATGTCAGAGAGGCAGATGGACGGCTGCTGTAACAATCCTCCATTAATTATCTAACATCCTAATCCATCAGACTGGAGATATGGAGTACATTAGGGCCACACACACTACACATACTACACATACTACACACACACTTGAACAGTGCGACCATTAGTGGAGCATGGAAATAGCAGGAGACTTTACCACTATTAGGGGCAGAGAGGATTTTTTTTCTCCATTTATATTTTTTCAGGAATTTTGTGTGAGTTGTGTGTGTGTGTGAGAGTTGTACCCTTGATATATCACAGGATTTCTTTGTACATGGGAGTCAGGACACACTGCCCAAAAAGCATTTGTGTGTGTGTGTGCCCCTGTTAACCTATTCCACCAGGCTCAGACTCGTCTATACAAACTATCAGCATGACCCATTCCCCTGCCCGACACACACACACACACGGTCTCCCATCACCTCGGTCCGCCACGGCGACGAGAGGGAAGACATGACTGATGGGAGTCCTGCTGTGACCATCCTTGTCTCAGCCCAACGCCCAGCCAAAGGCATGCTGGGTAACGCTCTCTGCTCAGCTCCGTGTGACAGCTGTGACTGACACCTTAATCGCTGCTCTCTGGGAGGCCTAACTCACACACTCACACACACACGCACGCACAAACACACACAGCCCTGCATTCTCTCTCGTACCTTGGAAACCTGAAAGAGACAATTCCACACATATCTACAGATTTCTGTCTCCTGTTGTCTTTTCTAGCTCTCCTTTCTTTCCCAGAAGAGAATAGAACCGTTTCCTCTATTTCTTGACATTGAGAAACATTTAGCAATGGGAAAACGGGGAGTTCATGCTACATGTATGGAATTGTGTGTGAATTGAGTCTCCGGACCGTGGGATAAGGGGCCGTAAGCCAGCGGGATTTGTGTCTGTCTAATTGAATTAGTTTGATTGCTAGTGTGATTGATGGAGTCAGATGGTGGGGGGGTTTCCATGCTGTTTTGTCTGGGTTATAATTCCTGCTCCACGGGACACAAACCAGTCACATACAACAGGAACCAGCGATCAATCAACTAGCTTCTGGAAAGACGCAGAGAAATGTATTATGTGTGTGTGTTAGACCCATCCATCAGACAATGGAAAGCCAACAATGACATCAGATAGGGAACTACAGCTAAATGTAATCTGGTCTAATGCCCTGCTAAACACAGACTGCTCTGCTCTGGTCATTCTGCTCTGTGGTGTGTGTCTGTGTGTTTGTCTCTCTCTCTCTCTCTGTGTGTGTGTGTGTGTGTGTGTCTTTGTGAATTCCAAAATGAATGGAGATGTCACTGTCGGAATCTGGCCTGCACATGTCAGGAGGGCCGCTCCAAAGCAGCCGTGTGTGTGTGTGTGTGCGTGTGCGTGTGCGTGAGCCCCATGTTGTTGCCAGTCAGGGGTCTTCTGTTTCCACTTTAGTAACTCATCTTGCCGTGTTGAATCGACTGAGGAAGAATATATACTGTGTGTGTGTGTAGCGCAACATACCTGGGTCTCGGCATGCGAGCCAGTCTGTTTCATTTGTGACGTGTTTTGGGTCCTACCCATGTTGTGTTTGTGTCTGTCAGACTCTGAGAATACGATCACCAAACACACAGTACCTTCAAACCACTTTGGGACATGTCTGTGTTGTAACAGAGATCTCCAATCTCAATCAGATCACTGATATACAATTGCTGTTTATTTTTCATGAAAACTGTCTGTCCCCTCCCTCCCTCCCTCCCTCCCTCCCTCCCTCCCTCCCTCCCTCCCTCCCTCCCTCCTGTCCTCTCCTCTCCTCCCTATGCTATCCTATCCTCTCCTCCCCCTCCCTCCCTCTCCTCTCCTCTGTCTTACAGAGAGACTTATGTTCTCTCCTTAGTTCAGGCTCGACTGCTTTTCTTTTTATGTTGTTATTTCTCCTCTCCTCTCCTCTCCACCCTCCCTCCCTCCCTCCCTCCCTCCCTCCCTCCCTCCCTCCCTCCCTCCCTCCCTCCCTCCCTCCCTCCCTCCCTCCCTCCCTCCCTCCATCTCCTATCCTCCCTCTCATCTCAGTGATACTTATGTTCTCTCCTTAGTTCAGGCTTGACTGCTTTTCTTTTTGTGTTGTTATTAGTTCTATTTATTGATGTGTTCTAGATTGTAGCATGTCATGCATTTCAAGAATGGGGATGTCAGATCTTAGAATGTGCAATATGCTCAAGTCAAATCCCCATTATACATATAGATGGATTTCTGAATATATTTGTTGGAGGATTAAGCATCTGCTTAGTGGTGCTGTAGAGTTGAGTGGCAATAAAATGTGATAACGGGGATGCTGTCTTCCCTATCAAATACAACTAGTATAGTGTCTTCCCTATCAAATACAACTAGTATAGTGTCTTTCCTATCAAATACAACTAGTATAGTGTCTTTCCTATCAAATACAACTAGTATAGTGTCTTTCCTATCAAATACAACTAGTATAGTGTCTTTCCTATCAAATACAACTAGTATAGTGTCTTTCCTATCAAATACAACTAGTATAGTGTCTTCCCTATTGAATACAACTGGCAGAGTGTCTTCCCTATCAACTACAACTGGCAGAGTGTCTTCCCTATCAACTACAACTGGCATAGTGTCTTCCCTATCAAATACAACTGGCAGAGTGTCTTCCCTATTGAATACAACTAGTATAGTGTCTTCCCTATCAAATACAACTAGTATAGTGTCTTCCCTATCAAATACAACTGGCAGAGTGTCTTCCCTATCAACTACAACTGGCAGAGTGTCTTCCCTATTGAATACAACTGGCATAGTGTCTTCCCTATCAAATACAACTAGTATAGTGTCTTCCCTATTGAATACAACTGGCAGAGTGTCTTCCCTATCAACTACAACTGGCAGAGTGTCTTCCCTATCAACTACAACTGGCATAGTGTCTTCCCTATCAAATACAACTGGCAGAGTGTCTTCCCTATTGAATACAACTAGTATAGTGTCTTCCCTATCAAATACAACTAGTATAGTGTCTTCCCTATCAACTACAACTGGCAGAGTGTCTTCCCTATCAACTACAACTGGCAGAGTGTCTTCCCTATTGAATACAACTGGCAGAGTGTCTTCCCTATCAACTACAACTGGCAGAGTGTCTTCCCTATCAAATACAAATAGTATAGTGTCTTCCCTATCAAATACAACTGGCAGAGTGTCTTCCCTATTGAATACAACTGGCAGAGTGTCTTCCCTATTGAATACAACTGGCATAGTGTCTTCCCTATCAACTACAACTGGCAGAGTGTCTTCCCTATCAACTACAACTGGCAGAGTGTCTTCCCTATCAAATACAACTGGCAGAGTGTCTTCCCTATCAACTACAACTGGCAGAGTGTCTTCCCTATCAACTACAACTGGCAGAGTGTCTTCCCTATCAACTACAACTGGCAGAGTGTCTTCCCTATCAACTACAACTGGCATAGTGTCTTCCCTATTGAATACAACTGGCAGAGTGTCTTCCCTATTGAATACAACTGGCAGAGTGTCTTCCCTATCGAATACAACTGGCATAGTGTCTTCCCTATTGAATACAACTGGCAGAGTGTGTTCCCTATCAAATACAACTCGCAGAGTGTCTTCCCTATTGAATACAACTGGCATAGTGTCTTCCCTATTGAATACAACTGGCATAATGTCTTCCCTATCAAATACAACTGGCAGAGTGTCTTCCCTATCGAATACCACTGGTAGAGTGTCTTCCCTATTGAATACAACTGGCATAATGTCTTCCCTATCAAATACAACTGGCAGAGTGTCTTCCCTATCGAATACCACTGGTAGAGTCTCTTCCCTATCGAATACCACTGGCAGAGTGTCTTCCCTATCGAATACAACTGGCATAATGTCTTCCCTATCAAATACAACCGGCATAATGTCTTCCCTATTGAATACAACTGGCAGAGTGTCTTCCCTATCAAATACAACTGGCAGAGTGTCTTCCCTATCAAATACAACCGGCATAATGTCTTCCCTATTGAATACAACTGGCAGAGTGTCTTCCCTATCAAATACAACTGGCAGAGTGTCTTCCCTATTGAATACAACTGGCATAGTGTCTTCCCTATTGAATACAACTGGCATAATGTCTTCCCTATTGAATACAACTGGCATAGTGTCTTCCCTATTGAATACAACTGGCATAGTGTCTTCCCTATTGAATACAACTGGCAGAGTGTCTTCCCTATTGAATACAACTGGCAGAGTGTCTTCCCTATTGAATACAACTGGCAGAGTGTCTTCCCTATTGAATACAACTGGCAGAGTGTCTTCCCATGAATACAACTGGCATAATGTCTTCCCTATTGAATACAACTGGCATAGTGTCTTCCCTATTGAATACAACTGGCAGAGTGTCTTCCCTATTGAATACAACTGGCAGAGTGTCTTCCCTATCAACTACAACTGGCAGAGTGTCTTCCCTATCAACTACAACTGGCAGAGTGTCTTCCCTATCCACTACAACTGGCAGAGTGTCTTCCCTATCGAATACAACTGGCAGAGTGTCTTCCCTATCGAATACAACTGGCAGAGTGTCTTCCCTATTGAATACAACTGGCAGAGTGTCTTCCCTATCAAATACAACTGGCATAGTGTCTTCCCTATCGAATACAACTGGCATAATGTCTTCCCTATCAAATACAACTGGCAGAGTGTCTTCCCTATCGAATACAACTGGCATAATGTCTTCCCTATCAAATACAACTGGCAGAGTGTCTTCCCTATCGAATACCACTGGCAGAGTGTCTTCCCTATCAAATACACCCGGCATAATGTCTTCCCTATTGAATACAACTGGCAGAGTGTCTTCCCTATCAAATACAACTGGCAGAGTGTCTTCCCTATTGAATACAACTGGCAGAGTGTCTTCCCTATCAAATACAACTGGCATAGTGTCTTCCCTATCGAATACAACTGGCATAATGTCTTCCCTATCAAATACAACTGGCAGAGTGTCTTCCCTATTGAATACAACTGGCAGAGTGTCTTCCCTATCAAATACAACTGGCAGAGTGTCTTCCCTATTGAATACAACTGGCATAGTGTCTTCCCTATTGAATACAACTGGTATAGTGTCTTCCCTATCAAATACAACTGGTATAGTGTCTTCCCTATTGAATACAACTGGCAGAGTGTCTTCCCTATCAAATACAACCGGCAGAGTGTCTTCCCTATTGAATACAACTGGCATAGTGTCTTCCCTATCAAATACAACTGGTATAGTGTCTTCCCTATTGAATACAACTGGCATAATGTCTTCCCTATTGAATACAACTGGCATAGTGTCTTCCCTATCAAATACAACTGGCAGAGTGTCTTCCCTATTGAATACAACTGGCAGAGTGTCTTCCCTATTGAATACAACTGGCAGAGTGTCTTCCCTATTGAATACAACTGGCAGAGTGTCTTCCCTATTGAATACAACTGGCAGAGTGTCTTCCCTATTGAATACAACTGGCAGAGTGTCTTCCCTATTGAATACAACTGGCAGAGTGTCTTCCCTATTGAATACAACTGGCAGAGTGTCTTCCCTATTGAATACAACTGGCATAATGTCTTCCCTATTGAATACAACTGGCAGAGTGTCTTCCCTATCAAATACAACTGGCAGAGTGTCTTCCCTATTGAATACAACTGGCATAATGTCTTCCCTATTGAATACAACTGGCAGAGTGTCTTCCCTATCAAATACAACTGGCAGAGTGTCTTCCCTATTGAATACAACTGGCAGAGTGTCTTCCCTATTGAATACAACCGGCAGAGTGTCTTCCCTATTGAATACAACTGGCATAGTGTCTTCCCTATTGAATACAACTGGTATAGTGTCTTCCCTATCAAATACAACTGGTATAGTGTCTTCCCTATCAAATACAACTGGTATAGTGTCTTCCCTATTGAATACAACTGGCAGAGTGTCTTCCCTATCAAATACAACTGGTATAGTGTCTTCCCTATTGAATACAACTGGCATAATGTCTTCCCTATTGAATACAACTGGCAGAGTGTCTTCCCTATCAAATACAACTGGCAGAGTGTCTTCCCTATTGAATACAACTGTCAGAGTGTCTTCCCTATTGAATACAACTGGCATAGTGTCTTCCCTATCAACTACAACTGGCAGAGTGTCTTCCCTATCAAATACAACTAGTATAGTGTCTTCCCTATCAAATACAACTGGCAGAGTGTCTTCCCTATTGAATACAACTGGCAGAGTGTCTTCCCTATTGAATACAACTGGCATAGTGTCTTCCCTATCAACTACAACTGGCAGAGTGTCTTCCCTATCAACTACAACTGGCATAGTGTCTTCCCTATCAAATACAACTGGCAGAGTGTCTTCCCTATCAACTACAACTGGCATAGTGTCTTCCCTATCAAATACAACTGGCAGAGTGTCTTCCCTATCAACTACAACTGGCAGAGTGTCTTCCCTATTGAATACAACTGGCAGAGTGTCTTCCCTATTGAATACAACTGATAGAGTGTCTTCCCTATTGAATACAACTGGCAGAGTGTCTTCCCTATCGAATACAACTGGCATAGTGTCTTCCCTATTGAATACAACTGGCAGAGTGTGTTCCCTATCAAATACAACTCGCAGAGTGTCTTCCCTATTGAATACAACTGGCATAGTGTCTTCCCTATTGAATACAACCGGCATAATGTCTTCCCTATCAAATACCACTGGCAGGGTGTCTTCCCTATCGAATACCACTGGTAGAGTGTCTTCCCTATTGAATACAACTGGCATAATGTCTTCCCTATCAAATACAACTGGCAGAGTCTCTTCCCTATCGAATACCACTGGCAGAGTGTCTTCCCTATCGAATACCACTGGTAGAGTCTCTTCCCTATCGAATACCACTGGCAGAGTGTCTTCCCTATCGAATACAACTGGCATAATGTCTAACCTATCAAATACAACCGGCATAATGTCTTCCCTATTGAATACAACTGGCAGAGTGTCTTCCCTATCAAATACAACTGGCAGAGTGTCTTCCCTATCAAATACAACCGGCATAATGTCTTCCCTATTGAATACAACTGGCAGAGTGTCTTCCCTATCAAATACAACTGGCATAGTGTCTTCCCTATCGAATACCACTGGTAGAGTGTCTTCCCTATTGAATACATTTACATTTACATTTAAGTCATTTAGCAGACGCTCTTATCCAGAGCGACTTACAAATACAACTGGCAGAGTGTCTTCCCTATCAAATACAACTGGCAGAGTGTCTTCCCTATTGAATACAACTGGCATAGTGTCTTCCCTATTGAATACAACTGGCAGAGTGTCTTCCCTATTGAATACAACTGGCAGAGTGTCTTCCCTATCAACTACAACTGGCAGAGTGTCTTCCCTATCAACTACAACTGGCAGAGTGTCTTCCCTATCCACTACAACTGGCAGAGTGTCTTCCCTATCGAATACAACTGGCAGAGTGTCTTCCCTATTGAATACAACTGGCAGAGTGTCTTCCCTATTGAATACAACTGGCAGAGTGTCTTCCCTATCAAATACAACTGGCATAGTGTCTTCCCTATCGAATACAACTGGCATAATGTCTTCCCTATCAAATACAACTGGCAGAGTGTCTTCCCTATCGAATACCACTGGCAGAGTGTCTTCCCTATCAAATACACCCGGCATAATGTCTTCCCTATTGAATACAACTGGCAGAGTGTCTTCCCTATCAAATACAACTGGCAGAGTGTCTTCCCTATTGAATACAACTGGCATAGTGTCTTCCCTATTGAATACAACTGGTATAGTGTCTTCCCTATCAAATACAACTGGTATAGTGTCTTCCCTATTGAATACAACTGGCATAATGTCTTCCCTATTGAATACAACTGGCATAATGTCTTCCCTATTGAATACAACTGGTATAGTGTCTTCCCTATCAAATACAACTGGCAGAGTGTCTTCCCTATCAAATACAACTGGCAGAGTGTCTTCCCTATCAAATACAACTGGCAGAGTGTCTTCCCTATCGAATACAACTGGCATAGTGTCTTCCCTATTGAATACAACTGGCAGAGTGTCTTCCCTATTGAATACAACTGGCAGAGTGTCTTCCCTATTGAATACAACTGGCAGAGTGTCTTCCCTATTGAATACAACTGGCAGAGTGTCTTCCCTATTGAATACAACTGGCAGAGTGTCTTCCCTATTGAATACAACTGGCAGAGTGTCTTCCCTATTGAATACAACTGGCAGAGTGTCTTCCCTATTGAATACAACTGGCAGAGTGTCTTCCCTATTGAATACAACTGGCAGAGTGTCTTCCCTATTGAATACAACTGGCAGAGTGTCTTCCCTATTGAATACAACTGGCAGAGTGTCTTCCCTATTGAATACAACTGGCAGAGTGTCTTCCCTATTGAATACAACTGGCAGAGTGTCTTCCCTATTGAATACAACTGGCAGAGTGTCTTCCCTATTGAATACAACTGGCAGAGTGTCTTCCCTATTGAATACAACTGGCAGAGTGTCTTCCCTATTGAATACAACTGGCAGAGTGTCTTCCCTATTGAATACAACTGGCAGAGTGTCTTCCCTATTGAATACAACTGGCAGAGTGTCTTCCCTATTGAATACAACTGGCAGAGTGTCTTCCCTATTGAATACAACTGGCAGAGTGTCTTCCCTATTGAATACAACTGGCAGAGTGTCTTCCCTATTGAATACAACTGGCAGAGTGTCTTCCCTATTGAATACAACTGGCAGAGTGTCTTCCCTATCGAATACAACTGGTATAGTGTCTTCCCTATCAAATACAACTGGTATAGTGTCTTCCCTATCAAATACAACTGGTATAGTGTCTTCCCTATCAAATACAACTGGCAGAGTGTCTTCCCTATCAAATACAACTGGCAGAGTGTCTTCCCTATCGAATACAACTGGCATAGTGTCTTCCCTATCGAATACAACTGGCAGAGTGTCTTCCCTATTGAATACAACTGGCAGAGTGTCTTCCCTATTGAATACAACTGGCAGAGTGTCTTCCCTATTGAATACAACTGGCAGAGTGTCTTCCCTATTGAATACAACTGGCAGAGTGTCTTCCCTATTGAATACAACTGGCAGAGTGTCTTCCCTATTGAATACAACTGGCAGAGTGTCTTCCCTATTGAATACAACTGGCAGAGTGTCTTCCCTATTGAATACAACTGGCAGAGTGTCTTCCCTATTGAATACAACTGGCAGAGTGTCTTCCCTATTGAATACAACTGGCAGAGTGTCTTCCCTATTGAATACAACTGGCAGAGTGTCTTCCCTATTGAATACAACTGGCAGAGTGTCTTCCCTATTGAATACAACTGGCAGAGTGTCTTCCCTATTGAATACAACTGGCAGAGTGTCTTCCCTATTGAATACAACTGGCAGAGTGTCTTCCCTATTGAATACAACTGGCAGAGTGTCTTCCCTATCGAATACAACTGGCAGAGTGTCTTCCCTATCGAATACAACTGGCAGAGTGTCTTCCCTATCGAATACAACTGGCAGAGTGTCTTCCCTATCGAATACAACTGGCAGAGTGTCTTCCCTATCGAATACAACTGGCAGAGTGTCTTCCCTATCGAATACAACTGGCAGAGTGTCTTCCCTATCGAATACAACTGGCAGAGTGTCTTCCCTATCGAATACAACTGGCAGAGTGTCTTCCCTATCGAATACAACTGGCAGAGTGTCTTCCCTATCGAATACAACTGGCAGAGTGTCTTCCCTATCGAATACAACTGGCAGAGTGTCTTCCCTATCGAATACAACTGGCATAATGTCTTCCCTATCGAATACAACTGGCAGAGTGTCTTCCCTATTGAATACAACTGGCAGAGTGTCTTCCCTATCGAATACAACTGGCAGAGTGTCTTCCCTATTGAATACAACTGGTATAGTGTGTTCCCTATCAAATACAACTGGCATAGTGTCTTCCCTATTGAATACAACTGGCAGAGTGTCTTCCCTATTGAATACAACTGGCAGAGTGTCTTCCCTATTGAATACAACTGGCAGAGTGTCTTCCCTATCAAATACAACTGGCAGAGTGTCTTCCCTATCAAATACAACTGGCAGAGTGTCTTCCCTATTGAATACACCTGGCATAGTGTCTTCCCTATTGAATACAACTGGTATAGTGTCTTCCCTATCAAATACAACTGGCAGAGTGTCTTCCCTATCAAATACAACTGGCAGAGTGTCTTCCCTATCGAATACAACTGGCATAGTGTCTTCCCTATTGAATACAACTGGCAGAGTGTCTTCCCTATTGAATACAACTGGCAAAATGTTTTCCCTATTGAATACAACTGGCAAAATGTTTTCCCTATTGAATACAACTGGCAGTGTCTTCCCTATCAAATACAACTGGCATAGTGTCTTCCCTATCGAATACAACTGGCAGAGTGTCTTCCCTATCGAATACAACTGGCATAATGTCTTCCCTATTGAATACAACTGGCAGAGTGTCTTCCCTATCAAATACAACTGGTATAGTGTCTTCCCTATTGAATACAACTGGCATAATGTCTTCCCTATTGAATACAACTGGCAGAGTGTCTTCCCTATTGAATACAACTGGCATAATGTCTTCCCTATTGAATACAACTGGCAGAGTGTCTTCCCTATTGAATACAACTGGCAGAGTTTCTTCCCTATTGAATACAACTGGCAGAGTGTCTTCCCTATTGAATACAACTGGCAGAGTGTCTTCCCTATTGAATACAACTGGCAGAGTGTCTTCCCTATCAAATACAACTGGCATAATGTCTTCCCTATTGAATACAACTGGCATAGTGTCTTCCCTATCGAATACAACTGGCAGAGTGTCTTCCCTATCAAATACAACTGGCATAATGTCTTCCCTATTGAATACAACTGGCAGAGTGTCTTCCCTATCAAATACAACTGGTATAGTGTCTTCCCTATTGAATACAACTGGCATAATGTCTTCCCTATTGAATACAACTGGCAGAGTGTCTTCCCTATTGAATACAACTGGCATAATGTCTTCCCTATTGAATACAACTGGCAGAGTGTCTTCCCTATTGAATACAACTGGCAGAGTTTCTTCCCTATTGAATACAACTGGCAGAGTGTCTTCCCTATTGAATACAACTGGCAGAGTGTCTTCCCTATTGAATACAACTGGCATAATGTCTTCCCTATTGAATACAACTGGCAGAGTGTCTTCCCTATTGAATACAACTGGTATAGTGTCTTCCCTATCGAATACAACTGGCAGAGTGTCTTCCCTATCGAATACAACTGGCAGAGTGTCTTCCCTATCGAATACAACTGGCAGAGTGTCTTCCCTATCGAATACAACTGGCAGAGTGTCTTCCCTATCGAATACAACTGGCAGAGTGTCTTCCCTATCGAATACAACTGGCAGAGTGTCTTCCCTATCGAATACAACTGGCATAGTGTCTTCCCTATCAAATTCAACTGGCAGAGTGTCTTCCCTATTGAATACAACTGGCATAGTGTCTTCCCTATCGAATACAACTGGCATAGTGTCTTCCCTATCAAATTCAACTGGCAGAGTGTCTTCCCTATCGAATACAACTGGCATAGTGTCTTCCCTATCGAATACAACTGGCAGAGTGTCTTCCCTATCAAATTCAACTGGCAGAGTGTCTTCCCTATTGAATACAACTGGCATAGTGTCTTCCCTATCGAATACAACTGGCAGAGTGTCTTCCCTATCGAATACAACTGGCAGAGTGTCTTCCCTATTGAATACAACTGGCAGAGTGTCTTCCCTATCGAATACAACTGGCAGAGTGTCTTCCCTATCGAATACAACTGGCAGAGTGTCTTCCCTATCAAATTCAACTGGCAGAGTGTCTTCCCTATCGAATACAACTGGCATAGTGTCTTCCCTATCGAATACAACTGGCAGAGTGTCTTCCCTATCGAATACAACTGGCAGAGTGTCTTCCCTATCGAATACAACTGGCAGAGGGTCTTCCCTATCGAATACAACTGATAGAGTGTCTTCCCTATCGAATACAACTGGCAGAGTGTCTTCCCTATCGAATACAACTGGCAGAGGGTCTTCCCTATCGAATACAACTGATAGAGTGTCTTCCCTATCAAATACAACTGGCAGAGTGTCTTCCCTATCGAATACAACTGGCAGAGTGTCTTCCCTATCGAATACAACTGGCAGAGTGTCTTCCCTATCGAATACAACTGATAGAGTGTCTTCCCTATCAAATACAACTGGCAGAGTGTCTTCCCTATCGAATACAACTGGCAGAGTGTCTTCCCTATCGAATACAACTGATAGAGTGTCTTCCCTATCGAATACAACTGGCATAGTGTCTTCCCTATCGAATACAACTGGCAGAGTGTCTTCCCTAAATAGTACAACTGGCAGAGTGTCTTCCCTATTGAATACAACTGGCAGAGTGTCTTCCCTATCGAATACAACTGGCAGAGTGTCTTCCCTATCGAATACAACTGGCAGAGTGTCTTCCCTATTGAATACAACTGGCAGAGTGTCTTCCCTATCAAATACAACTGGCAGAGTGTCTTCCCTATCAAATACAACTGGCAGAGTGTCTTCCCTATTGAATACAACTAGTAGGCAGACTGGTTGGTCTGTAGCTAGGAGGTCTGTAGGCAGACTGGTTGGTCTGTAGCTTGGAGTTCTGTAGGCAGACTGGTTGGTCTGTAGCTAGGAGGTCTGTAGGCAGACTGGTTGGTCTGTAGCTAGGAGTTCTGTAGTCAGACTGGTTGGTCTGTAGCTAGGAGGTCTGTAGGCAGACTGGTTGGTCTGTAACTTGGAGTTCTGTAGGCAGACTGGTTGGTCTGTAGCTAGGAGTTCTGTAGTCAGACTGGTTGGTCTGTAGCTAGGAGGTCTGTAGGCAGACTGGTTGGTCTGTAGCTTGGAGTTCTGTAGGCAGACTGGTTGGTCTGTAGCTAGGAGGTCTGTAGGCAGACTGGTTGGTCTGTAGCTAGGTGGTTGTAGGAAGACTGACTATGTCTGTAACATGGAGGAGGTCTGTAGGCAGACTGGCTAGGTCTGTAGTGTTAGGGGAGGTCTGTAGGCAAATTGGCTAGGTCTGTAGTGTTAGAGTAGGTCTGTCGGAAAACTGGCTAGGTCTGTAACATTGGATGAGGTCTGTAGGCAGACTGCCTTGGTCTGTAACATTGGATGAGGTCTGTAGGCAGACTGCCTAGGTCTGTAACATTGGATGAGGTCTATAGGCAGACTGGCTAGGTCTGTAACATTGGAGGAGGTCTGTAGGCAGACTGGCTAGGTCTGTAACATTGGATGAGGTCCCTAGTCATTTAAATGGATCACTAGACACTTTAAACAATGTCACTTTAAAAAATGCCACTTTAATAACGTTTACATATCTTACATTACTCATATCATATGTATATACTGTATTTTATACCATCTATTGCACCTTGCCTATGCCGCCTGCCCATCGCTCATCCATATACTTATATGTATATATTCTTATTCATTCCTTTAGATTTGTGTGTATTAGGTAGTTGTTGGGGAATTGTTAGATTACTTGTTAGATATTACTACACTGTCGGAACTAGAAGCACAAGCATTTCACTACACTCACAATAACATCTGCTAACCGTGTGTATGTGACCAATAACATTTTATTTTATTTTATTTAGCAGACTGGTTAGGTCTGTAACATTGGAGGAGGTCTGTAGGCAGACTGGCTAGGTCTGTAACATTGGTTAAGGTCTGTAGGCAGACTGGCTAGGTCTGTAACATTGGTTAAGGTCTGTAGGCAGACTGGCTAGGTCTGTAACATTGGAGGAGGTCTATAGGCAGACTGGCTAGGTCTGTAACATTGGAGGAGGTCTGTAGGCAGACTGGCTAGGTCTGTAACATTGGAGGAGGTCTGTAGGCAGACTGGCTAGGTCTGTAACATTGGAGGAGGTCTATAGGCAGACTGGCTAGGTCTGTAACATTGGAGGAGGTCTGTAGGCAGACTGGCTAGGTCTGTAACATTGGAGGAGGTCTGTAGGCAGACTGGCTAGGTCTGTAACATTGGATGAGGTCTATAGGCAGACTGGCTAGGTCTGTAACATTGGATGAGGTCTATAGGCAGACTGGCTAGGTCTGTAACATTGGTTAAGGTCTATAGGCAGACTGGCTAGGTCTGTAACATTGGTTAAGGTCTATAGGCAGACTGGCTAGGTCTGTAACATTGGTTAAGGTCTATAGGCAGACTGGCTAGGTCTGTAACATTGGATGAGGTCTATAGGCAGACTGGCTAGGTCTGTAACATTGGAGGAGGTCTGTAGGCAGACTGGCTAGGTCTGTAACATTGGTTAAGGTCTATAGGCAGACTGGCTAGGTCTGTAACATTGGTTAAGGTCTATAGGCAGACTGGCTAGGTCTGTAACATTGGAGGAGGTCTATAGGCAGACTGGCTAGGTCTGAAACATTGGATGAGGTCTATAGGCAGACTGGATAGGTCTGTAACATTGGTTAAGGTCTATAGGCAGACTGGCTAGGTCTGTAACATTGGAGGAGGTCTATAGGCAGACTGGCTAGGTCTGTAACATTGGTTAAGGTCTATAGGCAGACTGGCTAGGTTTGTAACATTGGTTAAGGTCTATAGGCAGACTGGCTAGGTCTGTACCATTGGTTAAGGTCTATAGGCAGACTGGCTAGGTCTGTAACATTGGTTAAGGTCTATAGGCAAACTGGCTAGGTCTGTAACATTGGTTAAGGTCTATAGGCAGACTGGCTAGGTCTGTAACATTGGATGAGGTCTATAGGCAGACTGGCTAGGTCTGTAACATTGGAGGAGGTCTGTAGGCAGACTGGCTAGGTCTGTAACATTGGTTAAGGTCTATAGGCAGACTGGCTAGGTCTGTAACATTGGTTAAGGTCTATAGGCAGACTGGCTAGGTCTGTAACATTGGAGGAGGTCTATAGGCAGACTGGCTAGGTCTGTAACATTGGATGAGGTCTATAGGCAGACTGGCTAGGTCTGTAACATTGGTTAAGGTCTATAGGCAGACTGGCTAGGTCTGTTTCCCAAATGTCCTATATAGTTAGTGCACTACATAGCGAATAGGGTGCCATTTCAAATCGAATACAAAAGGTTACCATGAAATGCTTACTTACAAGCCCTTAACCAAGAATGCAGTTCAAGAAATATTTACAAAATAAACTAAATAATAAAAAAATAATAAAAGTAACACAATAAAATAACAATAACGAGGCTATATACAGGGGGTAATGGTAACGAGTCAGTGTAGCACTTCATGGCGTCGGTAGCACTACCGACGTGAGTGCTACGGGGCGGTAGTAATTTAGGCAGGTTACCTACGCTTTCTTGGGCACAAGGACTATGGTGGTCTGCTTGAAACATGTAGGTATTACAGACTTGGTCAGAGAGAGGTTGAAAATGTTAGTGAAGACACTTGCCAGTTGGTCCACGCATGCTTTGAGTACACGTCCTGGATGGCAGGAGGCTTGGCCCCAGTGATGTACTGGGCTGTACGTAGTACCCTCTGTAGTGCCTTACGGTCAGATTCCGAGCAGTTGCCATACCAGGCGGTGATGCAACCGGTTAGGATGCTCTCGATAGTGCAGCTGTATAACTTTTTGAGGATCTGGGGCCCCATGCCAAATCTTTTCAGTCTCCTGAGGGGGAAAAGGTTTTGTCGTGCCCTCTTCACGACTGTCTTGGTATGTTTGGACCATAATAGTTCATTGGTGATGTGGACACCAAGGAACTTGAAACTCTCGACCCGTTTCACTACAGCCCCGTCGATGTTAATGGGAGCCTGTTCGGCCTGCCTTTTCCTGTAGTCCACGATCAGCTCCTTTGTCTTGCTCACATTGTTGTCCTGGCACTACAGTGCCAGGTCTCTGACCTCCTCCCTATAGGCTGTCTCATCGTTGTCGGTGATCAGGCCTACCACTGTTGTGTCGTCAGCAAACGTAATGCTTGGCCACGCAGTTGTGGGGGAACAGGGAGTACAGGATGGGACTAAGCATGCACCCCTGAGGTGCCCCAGTGATGAGGATCATAGTGGCAGATGTGTTGTTGCCTACCCTTACCACCTGGGGGCGGCCCGTCAAGAGGTCCAGGATCCAGTTGCAGAGGGAGGTGTTTAGTCCCAGGGTCCTTAGCTTAGTGAGGAGTTTAGTGGGCACTATGATGTTGAACGCTGAGCTGTAGTCAATGAACAGCATTCTCACATAAATGTTCCTTT
Source organism: Salvelinus alpinus (assembly GCF_045679555.1). Taxonomy (NCBI): domain Eukaryota; kingdom Metazoa; phylum Chordata; class Actinopteri; order Salmoniformes; family Salmonidae; genus Salvelinus; species Salvelinus alpinus. The sequence continues at coordinate 75,510,814 of NC_092092.1, forward strand.
TGTCCAGGTGGGAAAGGGCAGTGTCGGTCTTGGGTTTGCGGGATGATGGTGTTGATGTGAGCCATGACCAGCTTTTCAAAGCACTTCATGGCTACCGACGTAAGTGCTACGGGGCAGTAGTAATTTAGGCAGGTTACCTACGCTTTCTTGGGCACAAGAACTATGGTGGTCTGCTTGAAACATGTACAGTAGGTATTACAGACTTGGTCAGAGAGAGGTTGAAAATGTTAGTGAAGACACTTGCCAGTTGGTCCACGCATGCTCTGAGTACATGTCCTGGTAATCCTTCTTGCCCTGCAGCCTTGTGAATGTTGACCTGTTTAAAGGTCTTGCTCACATCGGCTGTGGAGAGCGGGATCACACAGTCATTTGGAACAGCTGGTGCTCTCATGCATGCTGCAGTATTGCTTGCCTCGAAGCGAACATAAAAGGCATTTAGCTCATCTGGTAGGCTCGCGTCACTGGACAGCTCACGGCTGGGTTTCCCTTTGTATTTTGCGAGCCCTGCCACATCCGACGAGCATCAGAGCCGGTGTAGTGAGACTCAATCTTAGTCCTGTATTGACACTTTGCCTGTTTGATGGTTCTTCTGAGGGCATAGCAGGATAGCCGCCCCCAGATGGTGAATGTAGGAAACAACATCTCCACTTCGCTGACCCTCAACACTGGGGCCCCACAAGGGTGCGTGCTCAGCCCCCTCCTGTACTCCCTGTTCACCCACGACTGCGTGGCCAAGCATTACGTTTGCTGACGACACAACAGTGGTAGGCCTGATCACCGACAACGAGTGCGTACAGGGAGGAGGTGAGGGCACTCCGAGTGTGGTGTCAGGAAAATGGTGGCCATGCACGCCTCCAACTCAATCATCAAGTTTGCAGACGACACAACAAATAGTGGGCTTGATTACCAACAACGACGAGCGTACAGGGAGGAGGTGAGGGCACTCCGAGTGTGGTGTCAGGAAAATAACCTCACACTCAACGTCAATAAAACAAAGGAGATGATCGTGGACTTCAGGAAACAGCAGAGGGAGCACCTCCCTATCCACATCGACGGGTCAGCAGTGGAGAAGGTGGACAGTTTTAAGTTCCTCGGCGTACACATCACGGACATCCTGAAATGGTCCACCCACACAGACAGCGTGGTGAAGAAGGTGCAATAGCGCCTCTTCAACCTCAGGAGGTTGAACAAATGTACAGATGCACAATCGAGAGCATCCTTTTGGGCTGTATCACAGCCTGGTACGGCAACTGCACCGCCCTCAACCGCAAGCCTCTCCAGAGCGTGGTGCAGTCTGCACAACGCATCACCGGGGGTAAACTACCTGCCCTCCAGGACACCTACACCAACCGATGTCACAGGAAGGCCAAAAAGATCATCAAGAACAACAACCACCCGAGCCACTGCCTGTTCACACCGCTACCATCCAGAAGGCGAGGTCAGTACAGATGCATCAAAGCTGGGACAGAGATTGCTAACACCATCAGACTACTAAACAGCAATCACTAACTCAGAGAGGCTTTCTGGCCACTTTAATAAATGGATCACTAGTCACTTTTAACAATCCCACTTTAAATAGTGTCACTTTAATAATGTCTACATATCCTACATTACTCATATCATATGTATATACTGTGTTTTATACCATCTATTGCACCTTGTTTATGCCGCTCATCCATCGCTCATCCATATACTTACATGTACATATTCTCATTCACCCCTTTAGATTTGTGTGTATTAGGTAGTTGTTGGGGAATTTGTTATATTACTTGTATGATATTACTGCACTGTCGGAACTAGAAGCACAAGCATTTCGCTACACTCGCATTAACATCTGCTAACCGTGTCTATGTGACCAATAACATTTGATTTGATTTGATTTTTGATTTGTATGCACCTCTGTGTGCTGAGTAAAGGTGGTCTAGAGTTGTTTCCCTCAGGTTGCATGTGACATGATGGTATAAATGAGGAAAAACAGATTTAAGTTTGCCTGCATTAAAGTCCCCGGTGACCAGGAGCGCTGCTTCTGGATGAATGTTTTCTTGCTTGTTTATGGCCTTATACAGCTGGTTGAGAGAAGTCTTAGTGCCAGCATCAGTTTGAGGTGGTAAATAGACGGCTAGGAATAATATAGATGAGAACTCTCTTGGTAGATGGTGTGGTCTACAGCTTATCATGAGGTACTCCTTGATGCTTCTTTAATATTAGACATCGCACACCATTGACAGATAGACACACACCCTTGCCCCTCGTCTTAACAGACGTCTCTGTCCTGCCGATGCACAGAAAACACAGCCAGCTCTGCATTATCTGTGTCGTCGTTCAACCATGACTCTGTGAAACATAAGAGATTGTTTTTAATGTCCCGTTGGTAGGATAGTCTTGATCGTAGATCATCCAGTTTATTTTCCAATGATTGCACGTTGGCCAATAGAACGGATGGTAGTGGTGGTTTACCCACTCGCCAACAGATTCTCACAAGGCAGCCCGACCTCTGTATCTCCGTCTTTTCTTCATGTGAATGACGGGGATTTGGGCCTGGTCTCAGGAAAGCAGTATATCCTTCGCTCATTAAAGAAATTATATTTGTCTAGTTCGAGGTGAGTAATCGCTGTTCTGACGCCCAGAAGCTCTTTTTGGTCATAAGAGACGGTAGCAGCAACATTATGTTCAAAATAAGTTATAAACAATGCGAAAAATCTAACAAAATAGCACAGTTGGTTAGGAGCCCGTAAAGCAGCAGACATCCCCTCCGGTGCCATTATTATTGGAATTCAGCCTAGGTCTGTAGCGTTGGAGGTCTGTAGCGTTGGAGGTCTGTAGCGTTGGAGGTCTGTAACATTGGAGGTCTGTAGACGTTGGAGGTCTGTAGCGTTGGAGGTCTGTAGACGTTGGAGGTCTGTAGCGTTGGAGGTCTGTAGCGTTGGAGGTCTGTAGCGTTGGAGGTCTGTAGACGTTGGAGGTCTGTAGACGTTGGAGGTCTGTAGACGTTGGTGGTCTGTAGACGTTGGAGGTCTGTAACGTTGGAGGTCTGTAGACGTTGCTTGAAAGCAGTCTCCTGTCAGTAGACTTCTTCTCTCAGCATTAGATATACATCCTGTGATGAGGCTTTGAAGACGAGAGGCTCTGGCAGTGGGCTTGGGAGTGTGTGTGTGTGTGTGTGTGTGTGTGTGTGTGTGTGTGTGTGTGTGTGTGTGTGTGTGTGTGTGTGTGTGTGTGTGTGTGTGTGTGTGTGTGTGTGTGTGTGTGTGTGTGTGTGTGTGTGTGTGTGTGTGTGTGTGTGTGTGTGTGTGTGTGTGTGTGTGTGTGTGTGTGTGTGTGTGTGTATTAGGGTATCTGTGCACTCCCAGTGCAGACTGCAGATGCCATTCAATGCTGGTCAAGTGTCTCTGAATAATGCGGCTCAACCCAGAAGCACACGGCGTGACAAAGGCACAGCTGCTCACACATACACACACACACACACACACACCACTCACACATTGGGGAAGGTTGGTTGGAGATCGCATTCTGGCTGAAGAGGCTTGTGGGGATTAAGTTTTGTGTGTGTGTGTGCAGATGGTGGTCAGATAACTGTTGTAATAGAGCCCCTCCAGTCGCTAATGAGACACTGAGACTACTACATGGAGAGACATGATGAGACACTGAGACTACTACATGGAGAGACATGATGAGACACTGAGGCTACTACATGGAGAGACTTCATGAGACACTGAGGCTACTACATGGAGAGACTTCATGAGACACTGAGACTACTACATGGAGAGACTTCATGAGACACTGACTACTACATGGAGAGACATGATGAGACACTGAGACTACTACATGGAGAGACATGATGAGACACTGAGACTACAAAAGGAGAGACTTCATGAGACACAGACTACTACATGGAGAGACATGATGAGACACTGAGACTACTACATGGAGAGACATGATGAGACACTGAGACTACTACATGGAGAGACATGATGAGACACTGAGACTACAACAGGAGAGACTTCATGAGACACTGAGACTACAACAGGAGAGACTTCATGAGACACTGAGACTACAAAAGGAGAGACATGATGAGACACTGAGACTACTACATGGAGAGACTTCATTCCCAATACAGTCTGACAGAGTTCCCTGGCTAAAATAAAACAAGGGGGAGGGACAACTGCCAGCATTGAGACACAGTCATTTTACATATGGAGTGACATAGCCTCTGAAGAGGGCTGCAAGGTAGACAGCTTCACATGCTTGTCATTATGTGTTTCTCTGTGTGTGTGTGTGTGTGTGTGTGTGTGTGTGTGTGTGTTTGTGTGCTATCAATGCCATGTAAAGAGTAACCCACATTCACATCTGAATCACCTCTGAATAGACTAACTGTGACATCATAGCAGGAGTGTGTGTGTGTGTGTGTGTGTGTGTGTGTGTGTGTGTGTGTGTGTGTGTGTGTGTGTGTGTGTGTGTGTGTGTGTGTGTGTGTGTGTGTGTGTGTGTGTGTGTGTGTGTGTGTGTGTGTGTGTGTGTGTGTGTGTGTGTGTGTGTGTGTGTGTGTGTGTGTGTGTGTGTGTTCACACCAGAGGCAGAGACTTTGGGAAAGCCTATCAGTTAGCGATGAATCATCAGAAGGATTTGAAAGTCAAATGTACAGTTTCATAATAGGCACATATTATTATTTTCTCTGTAAGCCAAACTAATTATTTTTTTCATCTTTCAGAGGATTGGTTCAGCAAATAAACTAGGGATCCCTGAGAGAGATAGCAGATTGGACCACAACGGTTTGGCCCCATTTATGTCAGAAGTGTTTATGCAGTCGTGATCACATCCTCCATAAATACATAAGATGACAGCGTGAATAGAAACAGACAGATGGACCAGCCTTTCTTCCCCCGCTATACATTACATTTATATCACATCTACATTTCAGCTCTTATAAACTCAGCAATAAAAGAAATGTCCTCTCACTGTCAACTGCGTTTATTTTCAGCAAAATGTGTAAATATTTGTATGAACATAACAAGATTCAACAACTGAGACATAAACTAACAAGTTTCACAGACATGTGACTAACATAAATGGAATAATGTGTCCCTGAACAAAGGTCAAAATCAAAAGTAACAGTCAGTATCTGGTATCTAGCTGTGGCACTAGCTAGTACTGCAGTGCATCTCCTCCTCATGGACTGCACCAGATTTGCCAGTTCTTGCTGTGAGATGTTACCCCACTCTTCCACCAAGGCACCTGCAAGTTCCCGGACATTTCTGGGGGGAATGGCCCTAGCCCTCACCCTCCGATCCAACAGGTCCCAGACGTGCTCAATGGGATTGAGATCCGGGCTCTTCGCTGGCCATGGCAGAACACTGACATTCCTGTCTTGCAGGAAACCACGCACAGAACGAGCAGTATGGCTGGTGGCATTGTCATGCTGGAGGGTCATGTCAGGATGAGCCTGCAGGAAGGGTACCACATGAGGGAAGAGGATGTCTTCGCTGTAACGCACAGCGTTGAGATTGCCTGCAATGACAACAAGCTCAGTCCGATGATACTGTGACACACCGCCCCAGACCATGACGGACCCTCCACCTCCAAATCGATCCCACTCCAGAGTACAGGCCTCGGTGTAACGCTCATTCCTTCGATGATAAACGCGAATCCGACCATCACCCCTGGTGAGACAAAACCGCAACTCGTCAGTGAAGAGCACTTTTTGCCAGTCCTGTCTGGTCCAGCGACGGTGGGTTTGTGCCCATAGGCGAAATTGTTGCCGGTGATGTCTGGTGAAGACGTGCCTTACAACAGGTCTACAAGCCCTCAGTCCAGCCTCTCTCAGCCTATTGCGGACAGTCTGAGCACTGATGGAGGGATTGTGCCTTCCTGGTGTAACTCGGGCAGTTGTTGTTGCCGTCCTGTACCTGTACGCAGGTGTGATGTTCGGATGTACCGATCCTGTGCAGGTGTTGTTACACGTGGTCTGTCACTGCGAGGACGATCAGCTGTCCGTCCTATCTCCCTGTAGCGCTCTCTTAGGCGTCTCACAGTACGGACATTGCGATTTATTGCGCTGGCCACATCTGCAGTCCTCATGCCTCCTTGCAGCATGCCTAAGGCACGTTCACGCGATGAGCAGGGACCCTGGGCATCTTTCTTTTGGTGTTTTTCAGAGTCAGTAGAAAGGCATCTTTTGTGTCCTAAGTTTTAATAACTCTGACCTTAATTGCCTACCGTCTGTAAGCTGTTAGTGTCTTCACTTCTTTGGGGTAGGGGGCAGTATTTTCACGTCCGGATGAAAAGCATGCCCAGAGTAAATGGCCTGCTACAAAGCCATAAAAGCTAGAATATGCATATTATTAGTAGATTTGGATAGAAAACACTGTTTCAATGTTTCAAACCTTCCCAAATCAAATCAAATCAAATTTTATTAGTCACATACACATGGTTAGCAGATGTTAATGCGAGTGTAGCGAAATGCTTGTGCTTCTAGTTCCGACAATGCAGTAATAACCAACAAGTAATCTAACCTAACAATTCCACAACTACTACCTTATACACACACAAGTGTAAAGGGATAAAGAATATGTACATAAAGATATATGAATGAGTGGTGGTACAGAACGGCATAGGCAAGATGCAGTAGATGGTATAGAGTACGGTATATACATATGAGATGAGTACTGTAGGGTATGTAAACATAAAGTGGCATAGTTTAAAGTGGCTAGTGGTACATGTATTACATAAAGATGGCAAGATGCAGTAGATGATATAGAGTACAGTATATACATATGAGATGGGTAATGTAGGGTATGTAAACATTATATTAAGTGGCATTGTTTAAAGTGGCTAGTGGTACATTTTTACATAATTTCCATCAATTCCCATTTTTAAAGTGGCTGGAGTTGAGTCAGTATGTTGGCAGCGGCCGCTAAATGTTAGTGGTGGCTGTTTAACAGTCTGATGGCCTTGAGATAGAAGCTGTTTTTCAGTCTCTCGGTCCCTGCTTTGATGCACCTGTACTGACCTCGCCTTCTGGATGATAGCGGGGTGAACAGGCAGTGGCTTGGGTGGTTGTTGTCCTTGATGATCTTTATGGCCTTCCTGTGACATCGGGTGGTGTAGGTGTCCTGGAGGGCAGGTAGTTTGCCCCCGGTGATGCGTTCTGCAGACCTCACTACCCTCTGGAGAGCCTTACGGTTGTGGGCGGAGCAGTTGCCGTACCAGGCGGTGATACAGCCCGACAGGATGCTCTCGATTGTGCATCTGTAGAAGTTTGTGAGTGCTTTTGGTGACAAGCCGAAGAGTGGTGTCTGTTATAGCAGCAAAGGGGGGACCAACTCCATTTTATTGCCCATGATTTTAGAATGAGATGTTCTACAAGCAGGTGTCCACATATTTTGGTCATGTAGTGTATCTTCTCTAGGTCAAGGGTCACTAATGACACAAACCATTACAGCATTTCTAAGCTGTAAAATGTAAACTCAGCAAAAAAATAAATGTCCCTTTTTCAGGACCCTGTCTTTCAAAGATAATTCATAAAAATCCAAATAACTTTACATATCTTCATTGTATAGGGTTTAAACACTGTTTCCCATGCTTGTTCAATGAACCATAAACAATTAATGAACATGCACCTGTGGAACGGTTGTTAACCTCTCTAGGGTACCTGAGACGGTAGCGTCCCACCTCTTCAACAGCCAGTGAAACTGCAGGGCGCCAAATTCAAAACAACAGAAATCCCATAATTAAAATTCCTCAAACATACATGTATTTTACACCATTTTAAAGATACACTTGTTGTAAATCCAGCCACAGTGTCCGATTTCAAAAAGGCTTTATGACGAAAGCAAACCAAACGATTATGTTAGGTGAGTGCCTATTCACAGAATAACACAGCCATTTTTACAGCCAAAGAGAGGATTCACAGAAAGCAGAAATATAGATAAAATTAATCACTAACCTTTGATGATCTTCATCAGATGACACTCATAGGACTTCATGTTACACAATACATGTATGTTTTGTTCGGTAAAGTTCATATTTATATCCAAAAATCTGAGTTTACATTGGCGCCTTACGTTCAGAAGTTCCACAACATCCTTTGATTTTGCAGAGAGCCACATCAGTTTACAGGAATACTCATAAACATTGCTAAAAGATACAACTGTTATGCATGGAATTTTAGATGCACTTCTCCTTAATGCAACCGCTGTGTCAGATTTCAAAAAATCTTTACGAAAAAAGCAAACCATGCAATAATCTGAGTCGGCTCTCAGAGCCCAATCAAGACACAAATATATCCGCCATATTATGCAGTCAACAGAAGTCAGAAGTAACAGTGGAATTAGAGTATGCTAGCTAAGGAGCTGGCGAAAACACCTGTTTCCAGATTACATCTTCAAACTAAGGGCAACCATGGCAGCCAATAGTAGACACAGCCATCCATTATGTATACGGGTAAGATAGTCTAGCTAGCTATATTTTCAGATATTACACATTTCTCATTTTGAAAGAAAGTGGTTTCATTTCAAGTTAAATTGTACTGGCTGGCTCGCTAGCTAACGCCACGTGTATGATCTTATTATTCGTATCTCAGAGCCATTTGCTTGGCTAGCTATAGCCTAATGTTAGCTAGCTAACATTGAACCTGGTTGGTTAAAGAGATGGGTGAGGCTAAAGCTTAAGAGGGTGTGAACAATGCTGAATGGGTGTAGACAAAGAGCTCTCCAGTAGTAGTACCAAAACATTCAAAGGCCATTTTCTCAAAGGTGAGTTTACACGTTTATCAACTTTCAAAGCAGAATTACTTTCCCATTGCTCCTCAACTGTAGTGTATGATATACCACTGTAGTGTATTATATACCATTGTAGTGTATGATATACCACTGTAGTGTATGATATACCACTGTAGTGTATGATATACCACTGTAGTGTATGATATACCATTGTAGTGTATGATATACCACTGTAGTGTATTATATACCATTGTAGTGTATGATATACCACTGTAGTGTATTATATACCACTGTAGTGTATGATATACCACTGTAGTGTATTATATACCATTGTAGTGTATGATATACCACTGTAGTGTATTATATACCACTGTAGTGTATGATATACCACTGTAGTGTATTATATACCATTGTAGTGTATGATATACCATTGTAGTGTATGATATACCACTGTAGTGTATTATATACCATTGTAGTGTATGATATACCATTGTAGTGTATGATATACCACTGTAGTGTATGATATACCATTGTAGTGTATGATATACCACTGTAGTGTATGATATACCATTGTAGTGTATGATATACCACTGTAGTGTATGATATACCATTGTAGTGTATGATATACCACTGTAGTGTATTATATACCATTGTAGTGTATGATATACCACTGTAGTGTATTATATACCATTGTAGTGTATGATATACCACTGTAGTGTATTATATACCATTGTAGTGTATGATATACCACTGTAGTGTATGATATACCACTGTAGTGTATGATATACCACTGTAGTGTATGATATACCACTGTAGTGTATGATATACCACTGTAGTGTATGATATACCACTGTAGTGTATGATATACCATTGTAGTGTATGATATACCACTGTAGTGTATGATATACCATTGTAGTGTATGATATACCACTGTAGTGTATGATATACCATTGTAGTGTATGATATACCACTGTAGTGTATTATATACCATTGTAGTGTATGATATACCACTGTAGTGTATTATATACCACTGTAGTGTATGATATACCACTGTAGTGTATTATATACCACTGTAGTGTATGATATACCACTGTAGTGTATTATATACCACTGTAGTGTATGATATACCACTGTAGTGTATTATATACCATTGTAGTGTATGATATACCATTGTAGTGTATGATATACCACTGTAGTGTATTATATACCATTGTAGTGTATTATATACCATTGTAGTGTATTATATACCATTGTAGTGTATGATATACCACTGTAGTGTATTATATACCATTGTAGTGTATTATATACCATTGTAGTGTATGATATACCACTGTAGTGTATGATATACCATTGTAGTGTATGATATACAACTGTAGTGTATGATATACCATTGTAGTGTATGATATACCATTGTAGTGTATGATATACCATTGTAGTGTATGATATACCACTGTAGTGTATGATATACCACTGTAGTGTATGATATACCACTGTAGTGTATTATATACCATTGTAGTGTATGATATACCACTGTAGTGTATTATATACCACTGTAGTGTATGATATACCACTGTAGTGTATTATATACCATTGTAGTGTATGATATACCACTGTAGTGTATTATATACCATTGTAGTGTATGATATACCATTGTAGTGTATGATATACCATTGTAGTGTATGATATACCACTGTAGTGTATGATATACCACTGTAGTGTATGATATACCACTGTAGTGTATGATATACCATTGTAGTGTATGATATACCATTGTAGTGTATGATATACCACTGTAGTGTATTATATACCATTGTAGTGTATGATATACCACTGTAGTGTATTATATACCACTGTAGTGTATGATATACCACTGTAGTGTATTATATACCATTGTAGTGTATGATATACCACTGTAGTGTATTATATACCACTGTAGTGTATGATATACCACTGTAGTGTATTATATACCATTGTAGTGTATGATATACCATTGTAGTGTATGATATACCACTGTAGTGTATTATATACCATTGTAGTGTATTATATACCATTGTAGTGTATTATATACCATTGTAGTGTATGATATACCACTGTAGTGTATGATATACCACTGTAGTGTATTATATACCATTGTAGTGTATTATATACCATTGTAGTGTATGATATACCATTGTAGTGTATGATATACAACTGTAGTGTATGATATACCATTGTAGTGTATGATATACAACTGTAGTGTATGATATACCATTGTAGTGTATGATATACCACTGTAGTGTATGATATACCATTGTAGTGTATGATATACCACTGTAGTGTATGATATACCACTGTAGTGTATGATATACCATTGTAGTGTATGATATACCACTGTAGTGTATGATATACCACTGTAGTGTATGATATACCATTGTAGTGTATGATATACCACTGTAGTGTATGATATACCATTGTAGTGTATGATATACCATTGTAGTGTATGATATACCACTGTAGTGTATGATATACCATTGTAGTGTATGATATACCATTTTAGTGTATGATATACCACTGTAGTGTATGATATACCATTGTAGTGTATGATATACCACTGTAGTGTATGATATACCACTGTAGTGTATGATATACCATTGTAGTGTATGATATACCACTGTAGTGTATGATATACCACTGTAGTGTATGATATACCACTGTAGTGTATGATATACCATTGTAGTGTATGATATACCACTGTAGTGTATGATATACCACTGTAGTGTATGATATACCATTGTAGTGTATGATATACCACTGTAGTGTATGATATACCATTGTAGTGTATGATATACCATTGTAGTGTATGATATACCACTGTAGTGTATGATATACCATTGTAGTGTATGATATACCATTGTAGTGTATGATATACCACTGTAGTGTATGATATACCACTGTAGTGTATGATATACCATTGTAGTGTATGATATACCACTGTAGTGTATGATATACCACTGTAGTGTATGATATACCACTGTAGTGTATGATATACCACTGTAGTGTATGATATACCACTGTAGTGTATGATATACCACTGTAGTGTATGATATACCACTGTAGTGTATGATATACCATTGTAGTGTATGATATACCACTGTAGTGTATGATATACCACTGTAGTGTATGATATACCACTGTAGTGTATGATATACCACTGTAGTGTATGATATACCACTGTAGTGTATGATATACCACTGTAGTGTATGATATACCACTGTAGTGTATGATATACCACTGTAGTGTATGATGTACCACTGTAGTGTATGATGTACCACTGTAGTGTATGATATACCAAAAGTCTCTACTTTTATCCAATGTAAAAAAACTACTTCAGATTTTGCTACATAAGTCCGATTTGAGCCGGTCGGCCACATATGTGTTTTTTCATAGTTTGATGTGTTCACTATTACTCTACAATGTAGAAAACAGTACTCCTACTACTTGTAAGGAGTAGGTGTTTCCAAACTTCTGACTGCTAGTGTGTGTGTGTGTGTGTGTGTGTGTGTGTGTGTGTGTGTGTGTGTGTGTGTGTGTGTGTGTGTGTGTGTAGACAAAGTAAAAGACAGAGGGAGAGAGACAGAGAGAGAGAAAGAGAACGAGGGGAGAGAGATAGAAATAGAGGGTAGATATAAAAAGAGAGAGATTAGACCAGTGTTTATTAGGCCAATCGAAGTGTTCCTGACAGAGATGGCCTGCGTCACAAATCACATCCAATAGTGTACTCCTTTTGACCAGAGTCCATAGGGCTACATAGGGAATAGGGTGCCATTTGGGATGTAGTTATGGGCTGCTGTGTAATCTCAATTCTCCACACATACTCCCTTTACCTACCACTCCTCTCTATCTCCTCTCTCTATCTCCTCTCTCTCTCTCCTCTCTATCTCCTCTCTCTCTCTACTCTCTATCTCCTCCCTCCCTCTCTCCCTCCCTCTCTCTATCTCCTCCCTCCCTCCCTCTCTCTATCTCCTCTCTCTCTCTCTATCTCCTATCTCTCCCTCTCTCTATCTCCTCTCTCTCTCTCTATCTCCTATCTCTCCCTCTCTCTATCTCCTCTCAATTCAATTAAATTTCAATTCAAGGGGGTTTATTGGCATGGGAAACATATGTTAACATTGCCAAAGCAAATGAAGTAGATAATATACAAAAGTGAAATAAACAATAAAAATGAACAGTAAACATTACACTCACAGAAGTTCCAAAAGAATAAAGTCATTACAATTGTCATATTATGTATATATACAGTGTTGTAATGATGTACAAATGGTTAAATTACAAAAGGGAAAATAAATAAGCATAAATATGGGTTGTATTTACAATGGTGTTTGTTCTCCCTCCCTCCCTCCCTCCCTCCCTCCCTCCCTCCCTCCCTCCCTCCCTCCCTCCCTCTATATCTCTCGCTCTCTCTCAACCATCTTGCTCTCTCTCTCAACCATCTTGCTCTCTCTCTCAACCATCTCCCTCCCTCTATCTCCTCTCTCTATCTCTCTCCCTCCCTCTATCTCCTCTCTCTCTCTCGCTCTCCCACTCCTACATCTCTCCAGTCATCAATCTTGTGCAGAAATCCTTCAGCTCTGACAAGCTGGTCTGAACCTCTCAGTGAAGACAAAGTAAAAGATAACAGCAGCAAAGTTCCTAACACTACCAATGTCTGTATGTCAGATGATAATCATTATCTATTTCACTTGCTTAGGCAATTTTAACATATGTTTCCCATGCCAATAAAGCCCTTAAATTGAATTGAGAGAGACAGAGATCTAGAGAGAGACACCGAGACAGAGATCTAGAGAGAGACACCGAAACAGAGAGCTGGAGAGAGACACCGAGACAGAGAGCTAGAGAGAGACACCGAGACAGAGAGCTAGAGAGAGACACCGAGACAGAGAGCTGGAGAGAGACACCGAGACAGAGAGCTGGAGAGAGACACCGAGACAGAGATCTAGAGAGAGACACCGAGACAGAGATCTAGAGAGAGACACCGAAACAGAGAGCTAGAGAGAGACACCGAGACAGAGAGCTAGAGAGAGACACCGAGACAGAGAGCTGGAGAGAGACACCGAGACAGAGAGCTGGAGAGAGACACCGAGACAGAGAGCTGGAGAGAGACACCGAGACAGAGAGCTGGAGAGAGACACCGAGACAGAGAGCTGGAGAGAGACACCGAGACAGAGAGCTGGAGAGAGACACCGAGACAGAGAGCTGGAGAGAGAGACACCGAGACAGAGAGCTGGAGAGAGAGACACCGAGACAGAGAGCTAGAGAGAGACACCGAGACAGAGAGAGAGCTAGAGAGAGACACCGATACAGAGAGCTAGAGAGAGACACGGAAACAGAGAAAGAGAGAGATGGAAACAGGGATCTAGAGAGAGACACCGAGACAGAGAGCTGGAGAGAGAGACACGGAGACAGAGAGCTGGAGAGAGACACTGAGACAGAGAGCTAGAGAGAGAGACACCGAGACAGAGAGCTAGAGAGAGAGACACCGAGACAGAGAGCTTGAGAGAGACACGGAGACAGAGAGAGAGAGAAAGAGAGAGACACGGAGACAGAGAGAGAGAAAGAGAGAGACACCAAGACAGAGAGCTAGAGAGAGACACGGAGACAGAGAGCTAGAGAGAGACACGGAGACAGAGAGCTAGAGAGAGACACGGAGACAGAGAGCTAGAGAGAGTCACCGAGACAGAGAGCTAGAGAGAGACACGGAGACAGAGAGCTAGAGAGAGACACGGAGACAGAGAGCTAGAGAGAGAGACACGGAGACAGAGAGCTAGAGAGAGAGACACGGAGACAGAGAGCTAGAGAGAGACACAGAGCTAGAGAGAGACACGGAGACAGAGAGCTAGAGAGAGACACGGAGACAGAGAGCTAGAGCGAGAGACACGGAGACAGAGAGCTAGAGAGAGAGACACGGAGACAGAGAGCTAGAGAGAGACACAGAGACAGAGAGCTAGAGAGAGACACGGAGACAGAGAGCTAGAGAGAGTCACCGAGACAGAGAGCTAGAGAGAGACACGGAGACAGAAAGCTAGAGAGAGACACGGAGACAGAGAGCTAGAGAGAGACACGGAGACAGAGAGCTAGAGAGAGACACGGAGACAGAGAGCTAGAGAGAGACACGGAGACAGAGAGCTGGAGAGAGAGACACGGAGACAGAGAGCTAGAGAGAGACACCGAGACAGAGAGCTAGAGAGAGACACGGAGACAGAGAGCTAGAGAGAGACACGGAGACAGAGAGCTAGAGAGAGACACGGAGACAGAGAGCTAGAGAGAGACACTGAGACAGAGAGCTAGAGAGAGACACTGAGACAGAGAGCTAGAGCGAGAGACACGGAGACAGAGAGCTAGAGAGAGAGACACGGAGACAGAGAGCTAGAGAGAGACACAGAGACAGAGAGCTAGAGAGAGACACAGAGACAGAGAGCTAGAGAGAGACACAGAGACAGAGAGCTAGAGAGAGACACGGAGACAGAGAGCTAGAGAGACACGGAGACAGAGAGCTAGAGAGAGACACGGAGACAGAGAGCTAGAGAGAGACACTGAGACAGAGAGCTAGAGAGAGACACGGAGACAGAGAGCTAGAGAGAGACACGGAGACAGAGAGCTAGAGAGAGACACGGAGACAGAGAGCTAGAGAGAGACACGGAGACAGAGAGCTAGAGAGAGACACGGAGACAGAGAGCTAGAGAGAGACACGGAGACAGAGAGCTAGAGAGAGAGACACGGAGACAGAGAGCTAGAGAGAGAGACACGGAGACAGAGAGCTAGAGAGAGACACGGAGACAGAGAGCTAGAGAGAGAGACACTGAGCTAGAGAGAGAGACACGGAGACAGAGAGCTAGAGAGAAACACGGAGACAGAGAGCTAGAAAGAGAGACACGGAGACAGAGAGCTAGAGAGAGACACTGAGACAGAGAGCTAGAGAGAGACACGGAGACAGAGAGCTAGAGAGAGACACGGAGACAGAGAGCTAGAGAGAGACACGGAGACAGAGAGCTAGAGAGAGACACGGAGACAGAGAGCTAGAGAGAGACACGGAGACAGAGAGCTAGAGAGAGAGACACGGAGACAGAGAGCTAGAGAGAGAGACACGGAGACAGAGAGCTAGAGAGAGAGACACGGAGACAGAGAGCTAGAGAGAGAGACACGGAGACAGAGAGCTAGAGAGAGAGACACAGAGACAGAGAGCTAGAGAGAGACACGGAGACAGAGAGCTAGAGAGAGAGACACAGAGACAGAGAGCTAGAGAGAGAGACACAGAGACAGAGAGCTAGAGAGAGAGACACCGAGACAGAGAGCTAGAGAGAGACACAGAGACAGAGAGAGACACGGAGACAGAGAGAAAGAGAGAGACACCGAGACAGAGAGCTAGAGAGAGACACGGAGACAGAGAGCTAGAGAGAGAGACACAGAGACAGAGAGCTAGAGAGAGAGACACCGAGACAGAGAGCTAGAGAGAGACACAGAGACAGAGAGAGACACGGAGACAGAGAGAGAGAAAGAGAGAGACACCGAGACAGAGAGCTAGAGAGAGACACGGAGACAGAGAGCTAGAGAGAGACACGGAGACAGAGAGCTAGAGAGAGACACGGAGACAGAGAGCTAGAGAGAGTCACGGAGACAGAGAGCTAGAGAGAGACACGGAGACAGAGAGCTAGAGAGAGAGACACAGAGACAGAGAGCTAGAGAGAGAGACACCGAGACAGAGAGCTAGAGAGAGACACAGAGACAGAGAGAGACACGGAGACAGAGAGAGAGAAAGAGAGAGACACCGAGACAGAGAGCTAGAGAGAGACACGGAGACAGAGAGCTAGAGAGAGACACGGAGACAGAGAGCTAGAGAGAGACACGGAGACAGAGAGCTAGAGAGAGTCACGGAGACAGAGAGCTAGAGAGAGACACCGAGACAGAGAGCTAGAGAGAGACACGGAGACAGAGAGCTAGAGAGAGAGACACGGAGACAGAGAGCTAGAGAGAGAGACACGGAGACAGAGAGCTAGAGAGAGACACGGAGACAGAGAGCTGGAGAGAGACACGGAGACAGAGAGCTGGAGAGAGACACGGAGACAGAGAGCTAGAGAGAGAGACACGGAGACAGAGAGCTAGAGAGAGAGACACGGAGACAGAGAGCTAGAGAGAGAGACACGGAGACAGAGAGCTAGAGAGAGACACAGAGACAGAGAGCTGGAGAGAGACACGGAGACAGAGAGCTAGAGAGAGTGACACGGAGACAGAGACCTAGAGAGAGAGACACGGAGACAGAGAGCTAGAGAGAGACACAGAGACAGAGAGCTAGAGAGATACACGGAGACAGAGAGCTAGAGAGAGTCACCGAGACAGAGAGCTAGAGAGAGACACGGAGACAGAGAGCTAGAGCGAGAGACACGGAGACAGAGAGCTAGAGAGAGAGACACGGAGACAGAGAGCTAGAGAGAGACACGGAGACAGAGAGCTAGAGAGAGACACGGAGACAGAGAGCTAGAGAGAGAGACGGAGACAGAGAGCTAGAGAGAGACACCGAGACAGAGAGCTAGAGAGAGACACGGAGACAGAGAGCTAGAGAGAGACACGGAGACAGAGAGCTAGAGAGAGACACGGAGACAGAGAGCTAGAGAGAGACACGGAGACAGAGAGCTAGAGAGAGACACTGAGACAGAGAGCTGGGGAGAGAGACACTGAGACAGAGAGCTGGGGAGAGAGACACGGAGACAGAGAGCTAGAGAGAGACACGGAGACAGAGAGCTAGAGAGAGAGACACGGAGACAGAGAGCTAGAGAGAGACACTGAGACAGAGAGCTAGAGAGAGAGACACGGAGACAGAGAGCTAGAGAGAGAGACACAGAGACAGAGAGCTAGAGAGAGACACGGAGACAGAGAGCTAGAGAGAGAGACACGGAGACAGAGAGCTAGAGAGAGAGACACGGAGACAGAGAGCTAGAGAGAGAGACACGGAGACAGAGAGCTAGAGAGAGAGACACGGAGACAGAGAGCTAGAGAGAGACACGGAGACGGAGAGCTAGAGAGAGACACGGAGACGGAGAGCTAGAGAGAGACACGGAGACAGAGAGCTAGAGAGAGTCACCGAGACAGAGAGCTAGAGAGAGACACGGAGACAGAGAGCTAGAGAGAGACACGGAGACAGAGAGCTAGAGAGAGACACGAAGACAGAGAGCTAGAGCGAGAGACACGGAGACAGAGAGCTAGAGCGAGAGACACGGAGACAGAGAGCTAGAGCGAGAGACGGAGACAGAGAGCTAGAGAGAGACACGGAGACAGAGAGCTAGAGAGAGTCACCGAGACAGAGAGCTAGAGAGAGTCACCGAGACAGAGAGCTAGAGAGAGACACCGAGACAGAGAGCTAGAGAGAGACACGGAGACAGAGAGCTAGAGATAGACACGGAGACAGAGAGCTAGAGAGAGACACGGAGACAGAGAGCTGGAGAGAGAGACACGGAGACAGAGAGCTAGAGAGAGACACCGAGACAGAGAGCTAGAGAGAGACACGGAGACAGAGAGCTAGAGAGAGAGACACGGAGACAGAGAGCTAGAGAGAGACACTGAGCTAGAGAGAGAGACACGGAGACAGAGAGAGAGACACGGAGACAGAGAGAGAGACACGGAGACAGAGAGAGAGACACGGAGACAGAGAGAGAGACACGGAGACAGAGAGAGAGACACGGAGACAGAGAGAGAGACACGGAGACAGAGAGAGAGACACGGAGACAGAGAGAGAGACACGGAGACAGAGAGAGAGACACGGAGACAGAGAGCTAGAGAGAGAGACACCAAGACAGAGAGCTAGAGAGAGACACCAAGACAGAGAGCTAGAGAGAGACACCGAGACAGAGACCTAGAGAGAGACACCGAGCTAGAGAGAGAGACACGGAGACAGAGAGCTAGAGAGAGAGACACGGAGACAGAGAGCTAGAGAGAGAGACACGGAGACAGAGAGCTGGAGAGAGGCACCGAGACAGAGAGCTAGAGAGAGACACGGAGACAGAGAGCTAGAGAGAGAGACACCGAGACAGAGAGCTAGAGAGAGACACAGAGACAGAGAGCTGGAGAGAGACACGGAGACAGAGAGCTGGAGAGAGACACGGAGACAGAGAGCTAGAGAGAGACACGGAGACAGAGAGCTAGAGAGAGACACGGAGACAGAGAGCTAGAGAGAGACACCGAGACAGAGAGCTGGAGAGAGACACGGAGACAGAGAGCTGGAGAGAGACACGGAGACAGAGAGCTAGAGAGAGACACGGAGACAGAGAGCTAGAGAGAGACACGGAGACAGAGAGCTAGAGAGAGACACGGAGACAGAGAGCTAGAGAGAGACACGGAGACAGAGAGCTAGAGAGAGACACGGAGACAGAGAGCTAGAGAGAGACACGGAGACAGAGAGCTAGAGAGAGACACGGAGACAGAGAGCTGGAGAGAGACACGGAGACAGAGAGCTGGAGAGAGACACGGAGACAGAGAGCTGGAGAGAGACACGGAGACAGAGAGCTAGAGAGAGACACGGAGACAGAGAGCTAGAGAGAGACACGGAGACAGAGAGCTAGAGAGAGACACGGAGACAGAGAGCTAGAGAGAGACACGGAGACAGAGAGCTGGAGAGAGACACCGAGACAGAGAGCTAGAGAGAGACACTGAGACAGAGAGCTGGAGAGAGACACCGAGACAGAGAGCTGGAGAGAGACACCGAGACAGAGAGCTGGAGAGAGAGACACGGAGACAGAGAGCTAGAGAGAGACACCGAGACAGAGAGCTGGAGAGAGAGACACGGAGACAGAGAGCTAGAGAGAGACACGGAGACAGAGAGCTAGAGATAGACACGGAGACAGAGAGCTAGAGAGAGACACTGAGACAGAGAGCTGGAGAGAGAGACACGGAGACAGAGAGCTAGAGAGAGACACCGAGACAGAGAGCTAGAGAGAGACACGGAGACAGAGAGCTAGAGAGAGAGACACGGAGACAGAGAGCTAGAGAGAGACACTGAGCTAGAGAGAGAGACACGGAGACAGAGAGAGAGACACGGAGACAGAGAGAGAGACACGGAGACAGAGAGAGAGACACGGAGACAGAGAGAGACACGGAGACACAGAGAGAGACACGGAGACAGAGAGAGAGACACGGAGACAGAGAGAGAGACACGGAGACAGAGAGAGAGACACGGAGACAGAGAGAGAGACACGGAGACAGAGAGAGAGACACGGAGAGAGAGACACGGAGACAGAGAGAGAGACACGGAGACAGAGAGAGAGACACGGAGACAGAGAGCTAGAGAGAGAGACACCGAGACAGAGAGCTAGAGAGAGACACCAAGACAGAGAGCTAGAGAGAGACACCGAGACAGAGACCTAAAGAGAGACACCGAGCTAGAGAGAGAGACACGGAGACAGAGAGCTAGAGAGAGAGACACGGAGACAGAGAGCTAGAGAGAGAGACACGGAGACAGAGAGCTGGAGAGAGGCACCGAGACAGAGAGCTAGAGAGAGACACAGAGACAGAGAGCTAGAGAGAGAGACACCGAGACAGAGAGCTAGAGAGAGACACCGAGACAGAGAGCTAGAGAGAGACACCGATACAGAGAGCTGGAGAGAGGCACCGAGACAGAGAGCTAGAGAGAGACACCGAGACAGAGAGCTGGAGAGAGACACCGAGACAGAGAGCTGGAGAGAGACACCGAGACAGAGAGCTGGAGAGAGACACGGAGACAGAGAGCTAGAGAGAGAGACACGGAGACAGAGAGCTAGAGAGAGACACCGAGACAGAGAGCTGGAGAGAGAGACACGGAGACAGAGAGCTGGAGAGAGACACGGAGACAGAGAGCTAGAGAGAGACACGGAGACAGAGAGCTAGAGAGAGACACGGAGACAGAGAGCTGGAGAGAGACACCGAGACAGAGAGCTGGAGAGAGACACGGAGACAGAGAGCTGGAGAGAGACACGGAGACAGAGAGCTAGAGAGAGACACGGAGACAGAGAGCTAGAGAGAGACACGGAGACAGAGAGCTAGAGAGAGACACGGAGACAGAGAGCTAGAGAGAGACACGGAGACAGAGAGCTAGAGAGAGACACGGAGACAGAGAGCTAGAGAGAGACACGGAGACAGAGAGCTGGAGAGAGACATGGAGACAGAGAGCTAGAGAGAGACACGGAGACAGAGAGCTAGAGAGAGACACGGAGACAGAGAGCTAGAGAGAGACACGGAGACAGAGAGCTAGAGAGAGACACGGAGACAGAGAGCTAGAGAGAGACACCGAGACAGAGAGCTGGAGAGAGAGACACGGAGACAGAGAGCTAGAGAGAGACACCGAGACAGAGAGCTGGAGAGAGAGACACGGAGACAGAGAGCTAGAGAGAGACACGGAGACAGAGAGCTAGAGAGAGACACGGAGACAGAGAGCTGGAGAGAGACACCGAGACAGAGAGCTAGAGAGACACTGAGACAGAGAGCTGGAGAGAGACACCGAGACAGAGAGCTGGAGAGAGAGACACGGAGACAGAGAGCTAGAGAGAGACACCGAGACAGAGAGCTGGAGAGAGAGACACGGAGACAGAGAGCTGGAGAGAGACACCGAGACAGAGAGCTAGAGAGAGACACCGAGACAGAGAGCTGGAGAGAGGCACCGAGACAGAGAGCTGGAGAGAGAGAGGAAATAGAGACTCAAATTAAAATGTCATGTACCTTTTCCCATAACACAGATTTGCCATTGATTTCATGGCATCTGAAATTGTTTGGGGATGAATTATTGGTTGTAAAATTAGATTATTTCAAAGAGGCCTAAACTCGTGATGATGGTGAGATTGGGAATAGGAACCTTTTAAACATAATTTAAGAATGTGTTATTTATCAAGTGGCTGAGGCTGAATGGAAGATGGGTACAGAGACAGACAACATGGTTATGGGTTGGTACAGACAGAGACAGACAGCGTTGCTATGGGTTGGTACAGACAGAGACAACATGGTTATGGGTTGGTACAGACAGAGACAACATGGTTATGGGTTGGTACAGACAGAGACAACATGGTTATGGTTTGGTACAGACAGAGACAACATGGTTATGGGTTGGTACAGACAGAGACAACATGGTTATGGGTTGGTACAGACAGAGACAACATGGTTATGGTTTGGTACAGACAGAGACATACAGAATGGTTATGGGTTGGTACAGACAGAGACAGCATGGTTATGGGTTGGTACAGACAGAGACAGACAGCATGGTTATGGGTTGGTACAGACAGAGACAGCATGGTTATGGGTTGGTACAGACAGAGACAGACAGCATGGTTATGGGTTGGTACAGACAGAGACAGACAGCATGGTTATGGGTTGGTACAGACAGAGACAGACAGCATGGTTATGGGTTGGTACAGACAGAGACAGACAGCATGGTTATGGGTTGGTACAGACAGAGACAGACAGCATGGTTATGGGTTGGTACAGACAGAGACAGACAGCATGGTTATGGGTTGGTACAGACAGAGACAGACAGCATGGTTATGGGTTGGTACAGACAGAGACAACAGAATGGTTATGGGTTGGTACAGACAGAGACAGAATGACTATTGGTTGGTACAGACAGAGACAGAATGACTATGGGTTGGTACAGACAGAGACAGAATGACTATGGGTTGGTACAGACAGAGACAGACAGCATGGTTATGGGTTGGTACAGAGACAACATGGTTATGGGTTGGTACAGACAGAGACAGACAGCGTTGCTATGGGTTGGTATAGACAGAGACAACATGGTTATGAGTTGGTACAGACAGAGACAGACAGCGTTGCTATGGGTTGGTACAGACAGAGACAGACAGCGTTGCTATGGGTTGGTACAGACAGAGACAACATGGTTATGGGTTGGTACAGACAGAGACAACATGGTTATGGTTTGGTACAAACAGAGACAGACAGCGTTGCTATGGGTTGGTACAGACAGAGACAGCGTTGCTATGGGTTGGTACAGACAGAGACAGCGTTGCTATGGGTTGGTACAGACAGAGACAACATGGTTATGGGTTGGTACAGACAGAGAAATACAGAATGGTTATGGGTTGGTACAGACAGAGACAACATGGTTATGGGTTGGTACAGACAGAGACAACATGGTTATGGGTTGGTACAGACAGAGACAGACAGCGTTGCTATGGGTTGGTACAGACAGAGACAGACAGCGTTGCTATGGGTTGGTATAGACAGAGACAACATGGTTATGGGTTGGTACAGACAGAGACAACATGGTTATGGGTTGGTACAGACAGAGACAACATGGTTATGGGTTGGTACAGACAGAGACAGCATGGTTATGGGTTGGTACAGACAGAGACAACATGGTTATGGGTTGGTACAGACAGAGACAGCATGGTTATGGGTTGGTACAGACAGAGACAGACAGCATGGTTATGGGTTGGTACAGACAGAATGGCTTAGAAAAACAGACATTATCTGAAATGTCCCTTAAATAGCCCTCAACAAGTGGTTAGTACACTGTTACAAGGAGAGATATTTAGTTTCCTCGGGTTGGGTTGCTGAACACGTGAGAATCTCCCCCAGGTCATACATGTTCCTCAGAGAGACCAGTGGGAACATGCGTGTGGGAAGACAGGTATGGACATGTCTGTGAGAGAGGCAGGGTAGTGTGTGTCTCTGTGTGTAGGGGGAAGACAGGTATGGACATGCCTGTGAGAGAGGCAGGGTAGTGTGTGTCTCTGTGTGTAGGGGGAAGACAGGTATGGACATGTCTGTGAGATAGGCAGGGTAGTGTGTGTCTCTGTGTGTAGGGGGAAGACAGGTATGGACATGTCTGTGAGATAGGCAGGGTAGTGTGTGTCTCTGTGTGTAGGGGGAAGACAGGTATGGACATGTCTGTGAGATAGGCAGGGTAGTGTGTGTCTCTGTGTGTAGGGGGAAGACAGGTATGGACATGTCTGTGAGATAGGCAGGGTAGTGTGTGTCTCTGTGTGTAGGGGGAAGACAGGTATGGACATGTCTGTGAGATAGGCAGGGTAGTGTGTGTCTCTGTGTGTAGGAGGAAGACAGGTATGGACATGTCTGTGAGAGAGGCAGGGTAGTGTGTGTCTCTGTGTGTAGGGGGGTAGGCTAGGTATGGCTATAAGGAATCTGTCCTTCATAGTTCTCCGGAAAGCAGGTGTGTGTCAGAGGTCAGGTGTGTGTGTGTGTGTGTGTGTGTGTGTGTGTGTGTGTGTGTGTGTGTGTGTGTGTGTGTGTGTGTGTGTGTGTGTGTGTGTGTGTGTGTGTGTGTGTGTGTGTGTGTGTGTGTGTGTGTGTGTGTGTGTGTGTGTGTGTGTGTGTGTGTGTGTGAAAAAGAGAGAGGTCGGGGATGGCTACAGGGCAGAACGTGTTCTAGAACACCATGTATTACATGTATCCCAGCAGCACTGTAGGCAGGTTATGTAAACTATTGGTTTGTGAAAAGGAAAATAATACCTGCAGAATGAGTCTTTATTATTAAGAGGTTATGGGTTGGTACAGACAGAGAAACATGCTCCCAGAGTTTTAACACACCCTCTGTCAGTCTTTATTATTAAGAGGGACAGACTGTAATGCACCCTCTGTCGGTCTTTATTATTAAGAGGGACAGACTGTAATGCACCCTCTGTCAGTCTTTATTAGGAAGAGGGACAGACTGTAATGCACCCTCTGTCAGTCTTTATTATTAAGAGGGACAGACTGTAATGCACCCTCTGTCAGTCTTTATTAGGAAGAGGGACAGACTGTAATGCACCCTCTGTCAGTCTTTATTAGGAAGAGGGACAGACTGTAACCCACCCTCTGTCAGTCTTTATTATTAAGAGGGACAGACTGTAATGCACCCTCTGTCAGTCTTTATTAGGAAGAGGGACAGACTGTAACGCACCCTCTGTCAGTCTTTATTATTAAGAGGGACAGACTGTAATGCACCCTCTGTCAGTCTTTATTAGGAAGAGGGACAGACTGTAATGCACCCTCTGTCAGTCTTTATTATTAAGAGGGACAGACTGTAATGCACCCTCTTTCAGTCTTTATTAGGAAGAGGGACAGACTGTAATGCACCCTCTGTCAGTCTTTATTATTAAGAGGGACAGACTGTAATGCACCCTCTGTCAGTCTTTATTATTAAGAGGGACAGACTGTAATGCACCCTCTGTCAGTCTTTATTAGGAAGAGGGACAGACTGTAATGCACCCTCTGTCAGTCTTTATTAGGAAGAGGGACAGACTGTAACCCACCCTCTGTCAGTCTTTATTATTAAGAGGGACAGACTGTAACCCACCCTCTGTCAGTCTTTATTAGGAAGAGGGACAGACTGTAACGCACCCTCTGTCAGTCTTTATTAGCAAGAGGGACTGTAAAACATGCTCCCAGGTTCAGACCAGCCTGTCAGAGCTGAAGGTTTTCTGCCCAAGATTGATGATGACCCCTCTCTCTCTCTCTCTCTCTCTCTCTCTCTCTCTCTCTCTCTCTCTCTCTCTCTCTCTCTCTCTCTCTCTCTCTCTCTCTCTCCTAGCTCCCCCTCTCTCTCCTAGCTCCCACTCTCTCTCTCTCTCTCTCTCTCTCTCTCTCTCTCTCTCTCTCTCTCTCCTAGCTCCCCCTCTCTCTCCTAGCTCCCACTCTCTCTCTCTCTCTCTCTCTCTCTCTCTCTCTCTCTCTCTCTCTCTCTCTCTCTCTCTCTCTCTCTCTCTCTCTCTCTCTCTCTCTCTCTCTCTCTCTCTCTCATAGCTTCCTCTCTTGTTCTTTTCCCTTCCCTTTGTTCTGCAACATGTTTTAGTTTGTCTCCAACACTCAAAGCTTTCCTGCTGTAGCTGGCTTGTGTTAACACGTGTTTAACCATCACGTACGGTATACCTTACACACACATCCATGAAATATAGATTTGACTTTGCTTTGAAGACAAAACGTTCCCCCTAAAACTTGAAACAGGAGGTCTCATCCACAGTCAAACCGACATATAAATGCTCTGACTACCACAATCCTCTCTGTTCCATGTACAGATGTAGGATCATAATCTGATCACCCTGTTGCACGAGAACTTTCCTGTAAAACTTGTTGTGTATTTGAGGTTTAAAAAGGTTTCTGAAGTTTGTAGTTTTCACTTAGAAATGTCAGACTTGATTTTCCCTCATGAAAAATGTATTAATAATTAACATTTCCTGTTGCTGCAGGACTATTTTCCTGCTGTAGCAAACTGGATCAAATTAGGATCCTACATCCGTATGGTATGAAAATCATTCTCATTTTCATTGATTGTTGGACTGGTTGAGAAGTAGCCAGGGCTTTGCCAGTGTCCTTGATTGATTTGACACATTGCAGAAAGTTGTTCTCCCTCAGAAGTAGTTTCAGACTGTTCAGATGCCTGTGTTGGCCCATCTCAGGGGCAACGTCCCAAATTGAATCCCATCCCCTACATAGTGCACTACTTTTGACCTGAGCCCGGGTCAAAGGTAGTGCACTATATAGGGAATAGGGTGCACTTTGGGACATACACACTGTAGTGCCGATGTCCTCTGGTTCACCATACAGCTGGGAAGGTTTGATAATCATTATCATTCTTTCTTTCGTTTCTGGGAGTGAAATGTTGTCCAGTGAATATGAGAGATGCTATTGTTCCTCCCTGCAAGGCTATCCTGTTCTCTCTCTTGGCTGCTGTGGTCTGATTAGAACCTTGGATCTGGGTCCAACTCGCTGCCCTGAGAGAATCCACCCCAATCCAGAACCAGCCTCCCTCTGAGCCTTCTGGTATTCTCTTTCTCTTTCTCTTGCTCACACACAAACACGCACGCACGCACGCACGCACGCACGCACGCACGCACGCACACACACACACACACACACACACACACACACAGTGAGTGGTTGTGGCTAGGCTGGTTTGGCTGCCGAGAAGAGAGATCTTTACTGAGCATGCAGTGTCCATCTGTGGCTGAGCCTTTGTTATGGGAGGCAGCTGGCTGAGTGTCTGTGTGTGTGTGTGTGCGTGAAAAAGAGAGTGTGAGGGTGTGTGTGTTGCTGCGATAGGAGGAGGAACGGGGGAAGAATGAGCTCTCTGTGTGTGAGGGTCACAGAGAGACCTCATGACCAATACTATACTCTCTGACTGAAACAGGCCTAAACTCCCTCCCTCCCTCCCTCCCTCCCTCCCTCCCTCCCTCCCTCCCTCCCTCCCTCCCTCCATATCTTTCGCTCTCGCTCTATATATACAGTGAGGGAAAAAAGTATTTGATCCCCTGCTGATTTTGTACGTTTGCCCACTGACAAAGAAATGATCAGTCTATAATTTTAATGGTAGGTTTATTTGAACAGTGAGAGACAGAATATCAACAAAAAAATCCAGAAAAACGCATGTCAAAAATGTTATGAATTGATTTGCATTTTAATGAGGGAAATAAGTATTTGACCCCTCTGCAAAACATGACTTAGTACTTGGTGGCAAAACCCTTGTTGGCAATCACAGAGGTCAGACGTTTCTTGTAGTTGGCCACCAGGTTTGCACACATCTCAGGAGGGATTTTGTCCCACTCCTCTTTGCAGATCTTCTTCAAGTCATTAAGGTTTTGAGGCTGACGTTTGGCAACTCGAACCTTCAGCTCCCTCCACAGATTTTCTATGGGATTAAGGTCTGGAGACTGGCTAGGCCACTCCAGGACCTTAATGTGCTTCTTCTTGAGCCACTCCTTTGTTGCCTTGGCCGTGTGTTTTGGGTCATTGTCATGCTGGAATACCCATCCACGACCCATTTTCAATACCCTGGCTGAGGGAAGGAGGTTTTCACCCAAGATTTGACGGTACATGGCCCCGTCCATCGTCCCTTTGATGCGGTGAAGTTGTCCTGTCCCTTTAGCAGAAAAACACCCCCAAAGCATAATGTTTCCACCTCCATGTTTGACGGTGGGGATGGTTTCTTGGGGTCATAGGCAGCATTCCTCCTCCTCCAAACACGGCAAGTTGGGTTGATGCCAAAGAACTCCATTTTGGTCTCATCTGACCACAACACGTTCACCCAGTTGTCCTCTGAATCATTCAGATGTTCATTGGCAAACTTCAGACGGGCATGTATATGTGCTTTCTTGAGCAGGGGGACCTTCCGGGCGCTGCAGGATTTCAGTCCTTCACGGCATAGTGTGTTACCAATTGTTTTCTTGATGACTATGGTCCCAGCTGCCTTGAGATCATTGACAAGATCCTCCTGTGTAGTTCTGGGCTGATTCCTCACCGTTCTCATGATCATTGCAACTCCACGAGGTGAGATCTTGCATGGAGCCCCAGGCTGAGGGAGATTGACAGTTCTTTTGTGTTTCTTCCATTTGCGAATAATCACAGAAACTGTTGTCACCTTCTCACCAAGCTGCTTGGCGATGGTCTTGTAGCCCATTCCAGCCTTGTGTAGGTCTACAATCTTGTCCCTGACATCCTTGGAGAGCTCTTTGGTCTTGGCCATGGTGGAGAGTTTGGAATCTGATTGATTGATTGCTTCTGTGGACAGGTATCTTTTATACAGGTAAGAAACTGAGATTAGGAGCACTCCCTTTAAGAGTGTGCTCCTAATCTCCGTTCGTTACCTGTATGAAAGACACCTGGGAGCCAGAAATCTTTTTGATTGAGAAGGGGTCAAATACTTATTTCCCTCATTAAAATGCAAATCAATTTATAACATTTTTGACATGCA
Source organism: Salvelinus alpinus (assembly GCF_045679555.1). Lineage (NCBI taxonomy): Eukaryota > Metazoa > Chordata > Actinopteri > Salmoniformes > Salmonidae > Salvelinus > Salvelinus alpinus. The sequence continues at coordinate 75,539,224 of NC_092092.1, forward strand.
TTTTTCTGGATATTTTTGTTGTTATTCTGTCTCTCACTGTTCAAATAAACCTACCATTAAAATTATAGACTGATAATTTCTTTGTCAGTGGGCAAACGTTCTGTAACGGCTGTCCTCCTCCCTCTCTTCATAAGAAGAGGAGGAGTAGTGATCGAACCAAGGCGCAGCGGGTTGTGAATACATGATGAATTTTATTTTAAATAAACAAAACTAACAAACACGAAAACGAACTATACTTGAAAATGATACAAAATAACAAAACGAAAGTAGACAGACCTGAACGACGAACATACATAAACACGAGAACGCACGAACAGGGAAAAATAGCCTACATGAAATGAACAAACCGTAACAGTCCCGTATGGTGCGACAAACACTGACACAGGAGACAACCACCCACAAACAAACACTGTGAACAGCCTACCTAAATATGACTCTCAATTAGAGGAACGCCAAACACCTGCCTCCAATTGAGAGCCATACCAGGCAACCCTAAACCAACATAGAAACAGATAACATAGAATGCCCACCCAAACTCACGTCCTGACCAACTAACACACAAAACTAAACAGAAAACAGGTCAGGAACGTGACACGTACAAAATCAGCAGGGGATCAAATACTTTTTTCCCTCACTGTATATATATATATATCCCTCTGTGTTTACCTGAGGAAAGCTGTTCCTCATTTGATAATGATTGAGGCAGGTCACATTAATTTTATGTGTTTGTTGTGTGTGCTGTCAGTTTGTGACTGTTTGGGATGAGATGAGTCACGCTGAATGGGATTTTCACTGCATGCCAACTAGAGTGAGTTAACAGAATCCTCTACATCTGATAGATAGATAGTGAGTTAACAGAATCCTGAACCTCTGAGAGATAGATAGTGAGTTAACAGAATCCTCTACCTCTGAGAGATAGATAGTGAGGTAACAGAATCCTCTACCTCTGAGAGATAGAGTGAGAGATACAGTGTCTGTATTGCCACTTATAAAGCAACAGAGTATGCAGCGTATTCAATCTGGGCTGTGTCTGTGACGGTCCGGGCTGTGTCTGTGACGGTCTGTGACGGTCTGGGCTGTGTCTGTGACGGTCTGGGCTGTGTCTGTGACGGTCTGGGCTGTGTCTGTGACGGTCTGGGCTGTGTCTGTGACGATGTGGGCTGTGTCTGTGACAGTGTGGGCTGTGTCTGTGACAGTGTGGGTGGGCTGTGTCTGTGACAGTGTGGGTGGGCTGTGTTTGTGACAGTGTGGGCTGTGTCTGTGACAGTGTGGGCTGTGTCTGTGACAGTGTGGGTGGGCTGTGTTTGTGACAGTCTGGGCTGTGCCCTTTGTGGTTCAGGGTGTTTATAGTCGGTCAGGGTGTTTATAGGCCGTCAGGGTGTTTATAGGCCGTCAGGGTGTTTATAGGCCGTCTGGGTGTTTATAGTCCGTCAGGGTGTTTATAACCCGTCTGGGTGTTTATAGGCCGTCAGAGTGTTTATAGGCCGTCAGGTGTTTATAGGCCGTCAGGTGTTTATAGGCCGTCAGGGTGTTTATAGTCCGTCTGGGTGTTTATAGGCCGTCTGGGTGTTTATAGGCCGTCTGGGTGTTTATAGTCCGTCTGGGTGTTTATAGGCCGTCTGGGTGTTTATAGGCCGTCAGGGTGTTTATAGGCCGTCAGGGTGTTTATAGTCCGTCAGGGTGTTTATAGGCCGTCTGGGTGTTTATAGGCCGTCTGGGTGTTTATAGGCCGTCTGGGTGTTTATAACCCGTCTGGGTGTTTATAGGCCGTCAGGGTGTTTATAGTCCGTCAGGGTGTTTATAGGCCGTCTGGGTGTTTATAGTCCGTCTGGGTGTTTATAGGCCGTCAGGGTGTTTATAGTCCGTCAGGGTGTTTATAGTCCGTCAGGGTGTTTATAGGCCGTCTGGGTGTTTATAGGCCGTCTGGGTGTTTATAGGCCGTCTGGGTGTTTATAGGCCGTCTGGGTGTTTATAACCCGTCTGGGTGTTTATAGTCCGTCAGGGTGTTTATAGTCCGTCAGGGTGTTTATAGGCCGTCAGGTGTTTATAGGCCGTCTGGGTGTTTATAGGCCGTCTGGGTGTTTATAGGCCGTCAGGTGTTTATAGGCCGTCTGGGTGTTTATAGGCCGTCTGGGTGTTTATAGGCCGTCAGGTGTTTATAGGCCGTCTGGGTGTTTATAGGCCGTCAGGCGTTTATAACCCGTCAGGGTGTTTATAACCCGTGAGGGTGTTTATAACCCGTCTGGGTGTTTATAGGCCGTCTGGGTGTTTATAGGCCGTCTGGGTGTTTATAGGCCGTCTGGGTGTTTATAGGCCGTCAGGGTGTTTATAGGCCGTCAGGTGTTTATAGGCCGTCAGGGTGTTTATAGGCCGTCAGGGTGTTTATAGTCCGTCAGGGTGTTTATAGGCCGTCTGGGTGTTTATAGGCCGTCTGGGTGTTTATAGGCCGTCGGGGTGTTTATAGGCCGTCGGGGTGTTTATAACCCGTCGGGGTGTTTATAGGCCGTCAGGGTGTTTATTGGCCGTAAGGGTGTTTATAGATGGAGATAACCTTTATGGTTCAGGTCTGTACAATAGAAAGGGTTTCCATGTGTTGTGTTGTACAACAGGGCTGACACATTGGCATAGTAGATGATAGCAGTGAAGTGATAATTGGTGACAAAACACTTTTCATGGAGAGATAATTACTGGAGCTGTTAGAGAGGAGAATAGAGAGAGTGTGTGTGTGTGTGTGTGTGTGTGTGTGTGTGTGTGTGTGTGTGTGTGTGTGTGTGTGTGTGTGTGTGTGTGTGTGTGTGTGTGTGTGTGTGTGTGTGTGTGTGTGTGTGTGTGTGTGTGTGTGTGTGTGTGTGTGTGTGTGTGTGTGTGTGTGTGTGTGTGTGTGTGTGTGTGTGTGTGTGTGTGTGTGTGTGTGTGTGTGTAGAATAGTGTACCTGTATCTGGCTCCAGTTGGCATGTTCCTGTAGTTGGCCAGTTCCTGTAGTTGGCATGTTCCTGTAGTTGGCCAGTTCCTGTAGTTGGCCAGTTCCTGCAGTTGGCAGGTTCCTGTAGTTGGCAAGTTCCTGTAGTTGGCCAGTTCCTAAAGTTGGCATGTTCCTGTATGTAGCAAGTTCCTGTAGTTGTTATGTTCCTGTAGTTGGCAACTTCCTGTAGTTGACATGTACCTGTAGTTGGCAAGTTCCTGTAGTTGGCATGTTCCTGTAGTTGGCAAGTTCCTGTAGTTGGCAAGTTCCTGTAGTTGGCAAGTTCCTGTAGTTGACAAGTTCCTGTAGTTGACAAGTTCCTGTAGTTGGTAGGTTCCTGTAGTTGGCAGGTTCCTGTAGTTGGCAGGTTCCTGTAGTTGGCAAGTTCCTGTAGTTGGCAAGTTCCTGTAGTTGGCAAGGTCCTGTAGTTGCAGACTAATTGGTCTTTCTGAACAATGATAATGAATTCTAATTGATATAAGGGCTGTTCATGCTGCTTCAAAAGGCTGAGATTCAGGCTGAGACAGGGTGTGTTTGAGTGAGAGAGAGTGAGAGAGTGAGAGAGAGAATCCCCATACTTTAATGAAGACAGCTTCTCCATCCTAGAGGGGGAGATCAACCATTTCCACTCTATTCAATTAGTCAAAACAGGAACATTTTACATCTGGCTAGAAATTAATAAGGAAATTATCTCAACAGAGAAAAATGTCCTCATGTGTGCTCCCTATATCCCCCCAATTGAATCTGTAGTTCATTTTCAGGACTTTTAATGTTGTTTCTAATGCCTTCTGTTTTTCCTCAGCTGTTCATCTGCTTTATTTGGAATTCATTGATACTGTAGACTAGAGTAAGGTAATGAATGATATGTGTAATATGCAATTGGTGCATTTCAGTTGAGCTTATTCTGTCACGATCGTCGTAATAACATTTAGACGAAAGCGCAGCGTGAAATCGGTTCGACATTTTATTAGAAGTGAACCGCACAAAATACAATAAAGAGCAAACCACACGTGAAGTTATGGAGTGCTCACAGGCAACTACACATGGCTGCCTATATATGATCCCCAATCAGAGACAACGATAAACAGCTGCCTCTGATTGGGAACCAGACCAACATAGAAATATAACAACCTAGATTACCCACCCTAGTCACATCCCGACCTAACCAACATAGAGAATATAAAGGCTCTCTATGGTCAGGGCGTGACATATTCAGTAGTACTTGGAAACGAAACATTTTTGCCACACTCACACACACCTATTCACATCGGAGTCACAGTGTATCAATCACTAGGCAACCAACTGCCTACAGTAGGAAACAGGTGTTATCAATCACTAGGCAACCAACTGTCTACAGCAGGAAACAGGTGTTATCAATCACTAGGCAACCAACTGTCTACAGCAGGAAACAGGTGTTATCAATCACTAGGCAACCAACTGTCTACAGTAGGAAACAGGTGTTATCAATCACTAGGCAACCAACTGTCTACAGCAGGAAACAGGTGTTATCAATCACTAGGCAACCAACTGTCTACAGCAGGAAACAGGTGTTATCAATCACTAGGCAACCAACTGTCTACAGTAGGAAACAGGTGTTATCAATCACTAGGCAACCAACTGTCTACAGTAGGAAACAGGTGTTATCAATCACTAGGCAACCAACTGCCTACAGTAGGAAACAGGTGTTATCAATCACTAGGCAACCAACTGTCTACAGCAGGAAACAGGTGTTATCAATCACTAGGCAACCAACTGTCTACAGCAGGAAACAGGTGTTATCAATCACTAGGCAACCAACTGTCTACAGCAGGAAACAGGTGTTATCAATCACTAGGCAACCAACTGTCTACAGTAGGAAACAGGTGTTATCAATCACTAGGCAACCAACTGTCTACAGCAGGAAACAGGTGTTATCAATCACTAGGCAACCAACTGCCTACAGTAGGAAACAGAATTATCAATCAGCCATGTATATCACACATGACACGTGTCACGGCCCCATGATAGTTTAAATTACAATAAACATAACATTATCATCCAGTAGAACTGTAAAAAGCGTGATATATCATTGGAGGTTTGGAAACAAGTGCTTTCATAAACGCATGGCGCGGTCTTCTTTTCACACGAACATTGTAAAGTAAGTTTTCTCTCAGTGAACCATTCCTAATGAATTTTGTTTATTTAAATATTGAATATGATTGTCCAACATCAGTTTTCTAATTTCTTCATTTTGTGGCCGACTAGAGTGTCCTCTTTCCACTGCTGTGGTGCTGAATCGCAGCGGGATGGCGAGTGGGCCGGTCCGGTCATGGCTAGAAAGGATGAGGAGTGGGGCGCGCCCGGTCATGGCTAGAAAGGATGAGGAGTGGGGCGCGCCCGGTCATGGCTAGAAAGGATGAGGAGTGGGGCGCGCCCGGTCATGGCTAGAAAGGATGAGGAGTGGGGCGCGCCCGGTCATGGCTAGAAAGGATGAGGAGTGGGGCGCGCCCGGTCATGGCTAGAAGGGATGAGGAGTGGGGCGCACCCGGTCATGGCTAGAAGGGATGGGGAGTGGGGCGCGCCCGGTCATGGCTAGAAGGGATACAACCCTAACCCTTTTCCTAACCTTTACCTAATGCTCCTAACCTTTACCTAATGCTCCTAACCTTTACCTAATGCTCCTAACCTTTACCTAATGCTCCTAACCTGTTGCGTTAATTCTCCTAACCTGCTGCGTTAATTCTCCTAACCTGCTGCGTTAATTCTCCTAACCTGCTGCGTTAATTCTCCTAACCTGCTGCGTTAATTCTCCTAACCTGCTGCGTTAATTCTCCTAACCTGCTCCGTTAATTCTCCTAACCTGCTGCATTAATTCTCCTAACCTGCTGCATTAATTCTCCTAACCTGCTGCGTTAATTCTCCTAACCTGCTGCTTTAATTCTCCTAACCTGTTACGTTAATTCTCCTAACCTGCTGCGTTAATTCTCCTAACCTGCTGCGTTAATTCTCCTAACCTGCTGCGTTAATTCTCCTAACCTGCTGCGTTAATTCTCCTAACCTGCTGCATTAATTCTCCTAACCTGCTGCGTTAATTCTCCTAACCTACTGCGTTAATTCCATACAACCTTTCATGTTGGTATAAAGCACATGGTTCTACTTTACAAGCTAATTTCTATTCTGTTAAGATGAATGACAGTAATGTAAATGTGATTTTGAGTACCGTGGGAGGATGCCCTAATGCTATACACACCCAATGCATATGGATGTCTGGTAAATTTCCCAAATGTCAGGTAAATTAAAATCTTGCCGGTCATTATGTCCGGTGCCAAATTTTCCGAACGGAAACCCTGGTACACGCACATGTGTGTGAAAGAGTTAATGAATGAAGGAAGGGTGAAAAGATGGGGGGGGGGGCAGGACGATGGAGAAAGAAAGCGAGAAAGGGGTGGTCAGCTTCAAAGCCTCATGTTGCTATGGTAACTTGTTTATGCCTCACGCTTGCATCTTGTAGATCCTATTAGCGACTGATGGAGTCCTTAACACAGAGTCCATTCTGATCATTTAATCATCTCATCACATTAACACAGAGTCCATTCTGATCATTTTAACATCTCATTTAGGATTTATCCTTTCTATTCCTCCCACTCCTAGTACATGAAGACATCTGGTAATTCCTCTATCCAAATAGAATAGGAATGAAGGCTGGGAATCTCTTCTCTCTCTGTATCTCTCTCTGACAGCGAGTCGTTTAGAAGTCTAATGAGCTGAGTGATGATAGAATGTACATAAGGTGGCAGGGAGTACACACTCTGAGAGAGAGAGAGAGAGAGAGAGAGAGAGAGGGTGGGAAGGGAGAGAGAGGGTGGGAAGGGGGAGAGAGGGTGGGAAGGGAGAGAGGGGGTTGGAGAGAGAGGGGGTGGAGAGAGCTAGGGGAGTGGAGAGAGAGAGCGAGGGGGGTGGAGAGAGAGAGAGGGTGGGGTGGGGAGAGAGGTGGGGGGTGGAGAGAGAGGTGGGGGGTGGAGAGAGGGATGGGAGAGAGAGAGGTTGGATTGGGAGAGAGAGGGGTGGGTGGGGAGAGAGGGGGAATGGGGGAGAGAGAGAGGGGGAATGGGGTGGAGAGAGGTGGGGGGTGGAGAGAGAGATGGGGATGGGAGAGAGAGGTGGGGGGTGGAGAGAGAGAGGTTGGATTGGGGGAGAGAGGGGAGGGTGGGGAGAGAGGGGGAATGGGGGAGAGAGAGAGAGGGGATGGGGAGAGAGAGGTGAGGGGTGGAAATAGAGAGGATGGGGCGAGAGAGAGGGGGGGTGGCAGAGAGAGGGGGGTGTAGAGAGAGAGAGAGGGGATGGGGAGAGAGAGATGGTGGGTAGAAAGAGAGAGGGGATGGGGAGAGAGGGGAGTGGAGAGAGAGAGAGAGAGGGGATGGGGAGAGAGGGGAGTGGAGAGAGAGAGGGGATGGGGAGAGAGAGAGAGAGAGGGGATGGGGAGAGAGGGGAGTGGAGAGAGAGAGGGGATGGGGAGAGAGAGAGAGAGAGGGGATGGGGAGAGAGAGATGGGGGGTAGAAAGAGAGAGGGGATGGGGAGAGAGAGATGGGGGGTAGAAAGAGAGAGGGGATGGGGAGAGAGGGGGGTGGAGAGAGAGAGAGGGGATGGGGAGAGAGAGGGGGGTGGAAAGAGAGAGAGAGAGGATGGGGATAGAGAGGGGGGTGGAAAGAGAGAGAGAGAGGATGGGGGGTAGAAAGAGAGAGGGGGGTGGAGAGAGAGAGAGGGGATGGGGAGAGAGGGGGGTGGAGAGAGAGAGAGGGGATGGGGAGAGAGAGGGGGGTGGAAAGAGAGAGAGAGAGGGGATGGGGAGACAATAATGGTGTTCCAAATAAAGGTCCAGTTGCCAGGACTACAAATACAAATTCCATCTAGACACCGTTGCCCTAGAGCACACAAGAAACTATACATACCTCGGCCTCAGTACCTCGACATCAGTGCCACAGATAACTTCCACAAAGCTGTGAACGATTTGAGAGACAAAGCAAGAAGGGCATACTATGCCGTCAAAAGGAACATAAAATTCAACATACCAATTAGGATCTGGCTAAAAATACTTAAATCAGTTATAGAACCCATTGCCCTTTATGGTTGTGAGGTCTGGCGTCCACTCACCAACCAAGAATTCACAAAGTGGGACAAACACCAAATTGAGACTGCATGCAGAATTCTGCAAAAATATCCTCCTTGTACCACGTAAAACACCAAATAATGCATGCAGAGCAGAATTAGGCCGATACCCACTAATTGTCAAAATGCAGAAAAGAGACGTTAAATTCTACAACCACCTAAAAGGAAGCGATTCCTAAACCTTCCATAACAAAGCCATCACCTACAGAGAGATGAACCTGGAGAAGAGTCCCCTAAGCAAGCTGGTCCTGGGGCTCTGTTCACAAACAGACCTCACAGAGCCCCAGGACAGCAACACAATTAGACCCAACCAAATCATGAGAAAACAAAAAGATAATTGCTTGACACATTGGAAAGAATTAACAAAAAAACTGAGCAAACTAGAATGCTATTTGGCCCTAAACAGAGAGTACACAGTGGCAGAATATCTGACCTCTGTGACTGACCCAAACTTAAGGAAAGCTGTGACTATGTACAGACTCAGTGAGCATAGCCTTGCTATTGAGAAAGGCCGCCGTAGGCAGACCTGGCTCTCAAGAGTAGACAGGCTATGTGCACACTGCCCACAAAATGAGGTGGAAACTGAGCTGCACTTCCTAACCTCCTGCCCAATGCATGACCATATTAGAGACACAGATCCACAAAGAATTTGAAAACAAACAACATACATAAACTAGTACTTTAACCATTTGCATATTGTTACAGCGCAGTATATAGCCATAATCTGACATTTGAAATGTCTTTATTCTTTTGGAACTTCTGTGAGTGTAATGTTTACTGTTACTTTTTATTGTTTATTTCACTTTTGTTTATTATCTGTTTCACTTGCTTTGGCAATGTTAACATGTGTTCCCTATCCAAATAAAGCCCCATGAATTGAAGAGAGAGGGCGAGAGAGAGGGCGAGAGAGAGGGCGAGAGAGAGAGGGCGAGAGAGAGAGGGCGAGAGAGAGAGAGAGAGAGAGAGAGAGAGAGAGAGAGAGAGAGAGAGAGAGAGAGAGAGAGAGAGAGAGAGAGAGAGAGAGAGAGAGAGAGAGAGAGAGAGAGAGAGAGAGAGAGAGAGAGAGAGAGAGAGAGAGAGAGAGAGAGAGAGAGAGAGAGAGAGAGAGAGAGAGAGAGAGAGAGGTCTCTGTATCCCCTGATGTCCTGTTAAACCATGAAGGTTCAGTATAAACAACAAATGCTTCTCGCTCCTCTAAATCCTCAAATCTGCTGCCATGGTCAGATCTCATCTACTGATAGTAACGCTACTGCCCATGAACACACACACACGGTGCATCAGGCTGTCTGGTTTAATGTGCTGGCTAACCGGGACTGTACCCTGTTGACATTATAAACCCAAATAGAGTCCAGAACAATGGTTCAGCCTGTCTGGCCCGAGCAGACCGCACTCTCAGCTCTTTACTCTTTATCACAGGGTCAAGGTTCAGGCTTTTCAAATTACAGATTGTGTTTTTAACATTTTGTCATTCACCTCCTCTCTGGTTCTAATGCTTGCTATACTGTCCAAGGCCATTACCCCAGAATCCTGGCATCATCATGAGAAACCAGTTTTATCATTTTAGAGGTCTGTGGAATCTACCCACTTAAAGAAAAGGAATGAACTGGAACCCAACCTGAACGTCCTGACAGTGACCGTGTCCCTATTCCCTATGTAGTGCACTACTTTTGACCAGGTCCCTATTCCCTATGTAGTGCACTACTTTTGACCAGGTCCCTATTCCCTATGTAGTGCACTACTTTTGACCGTGTCCCTATTCCCTATGTAGTGCACTACTTTTGACCAGGTCCCTATTCCCTATGTAGTGCACTACTTTTGACCAGGTCCCTATTCCCTATGTAGTGCACTACTTTTGACCAGGTTCCTATTCCCTATGTAGTGCACTACTTTTGACCAGGTCCCTATTCCCTATGTAGTGCACTACTTTTGACCAGGTCCCTATTCCCTATGTAGTGCACTACTTTTGACCAGGTCCCTATTCCCTATGTAGTGCACTACTTTTGACCAGGTCCCTATTCCCTATGTAGTGAACTACTTTTGACCAGGTCCCTATTCCCTATGTAGTGCACTACTTTTGACCAGGTCCCTATTCCCTATGTAGTGCACTACTTTTGACCAGGTCCCTATTCCCTATGTAGTGCACTACTTTTGACCAGGTCCCTATTCCCTATGTAGTGCACTACTTTTGACCAGGTCCCTATTCCCTATGTAGTGCACTACTTTTGACCAGGTTCCTATTCCCTATGTAGTGCACTACTTTTGACCAGGTCCCTATTCCCTATGTAGTGCACTACTTTTGACCAGGTCCCTATTCCCTATGTAGTGCACTACTTTTGACCAGGTCTCTATTCCCTATGTAGTGCACTACTTTTGACCAGGTTCCTATTCCCTATGTAGTGCACTACTTTTGACCAGGTTCCTATTCCCTATGTAGTGCACTACTTTTGACCAGGTCCCTATTCCCTATGTAGTGCACTACTTTTGACCAGGTCCCTATTCCCTATGTAGTGCACTACTTTTGACCAGGTCCCTATTCCCTATGTAGTGCACTACTTTTGACCAGGTCCCTATTCCCTATGTAGTGCACTACTTTTGACCAGGTCCCTATTCCCTATGTAGTGCACTACTTTTGACCAGGTTCCTATTCCCTATGTAGTGCACTACTTTTGACCAGGTCCCTATTCCCTATGTAGTGCACTACTTTTGACCAGGTCCCTATTCCCTATGTAGTGCACTACTTTTGACCAGGTCTCTATTCCCTATGTAGTGCACTACTTTTGACCAGGTTCCTATTCCCTATGTAGTGCACTACTTTTGACCAGGTTCCTATTCCCTATGTAGTGCACTACTTTTGACCAGGTCCCTATTCCCTATGTAGTGCACTACTTTTGACCAGGTCCCTATTCCCTATGTAGTGCACTACTTTTGACCAGGTCCCTATTCCCTATGTAGTGCACTACTTTTGACCAGGTCCCTATTCCCTATGTAGTGCACTACTTTTGACCAGGTCCCTATTCCCTATGTAGTGCACTACTTTTGACCAGGTCCCTATTCCCTATGTAGTGCACTACTTTTGACCAGGTCCCTATGTAGTGCACTACTTTTGACCAGGTTCCTATTCCCTATGTAGTGCACTACTTTTGACCAGGTCCCTATTCCCTATGTAGTGCACTACTTTTGACCAGGTCCCTATTCCCTATGTAGTGCACTACTTTTGACCAGGTCCGTATTCCCTATGTAGTGCACTACTTTTGACCAGGTCCCTATTCCCTATGTAGTGAACTACTTTTGACCAGGTCCCTATTCCCTATGTAGTGCACTACTTTTGACCAGGTCCCTATTCCCTATGTAGTGCACTACTTTTGACCAGGTCCCTATTCCCTATGTAGTGCACTACTTTTGACCAGGTCCCTATTCCCTATGTAGTGCACTACTTTTGACCAGGTCCCTATTCCCTATGTAGTGCACTACTTTTGACCAGGTCCCTATTCCCTATGTAGTGCACTACTTTTGACCAGGTCCCTATTCCCTATGTAGCGCACTACTTTTGACCAGGTCCCTATTCCCTATGTAGCGCACTACTTTTGACCAGGTCCCTATTCCCTATGTAGTGCACTACTTTTGACCAGGTCCCTATTCCCTATGTAGTGCACTACTTTTGACCAGGTCCCTATTCCCTATGTAGTGCACTACTTTTGACCAGGTCCCTATTCCCTATGTAGTGCACTACTTTTGACCAGGTCCCTATTCCCTATGTAGTGCACTACTTTTGACCAGGTCCCTATTCCCTATGTAGTGCACTACTTTTGACCAGGTTCCTATTCCCTATGTAGTGCACTACTTTTGACCAGGTCCCTATTCCCTATGTAGTGCACTACTTTTGACCAGGTCCCTATTCCCTATGTAGTGCACTACTTTTGACCAGGTCCCTATTCCCTATGTAGTGCACTACTTTTGACCAGGTCCCTATTCCCTATGTAGTGCACTACTTTTGACCAGGTCCCTATTCCCTATGTAGTGCACTACTTTTGACCAGGTCCCTATTCCCTATGTAGTGCACTACTTTTGACCAGGTCCCTATTCCCTATGTAGTGCACTACTTTTGACCAGGTCCCTATTCCCTATGTAGTGCACTACTTTTGACCAGGTCCCTATTCCCTATGTAGTGCACTACTTTTGACCAGGTCCCTATTCCCTATGTAGTGCACTACTTTTGACCAGGTCCCTATTCCCTATGTAGTGCACTACTTTTGACCAGGTCCCTATGGGCCATTCTTGGGAACAGGGTACCATGTGGAGGCATTTACAGACATCAAATCAAACTGTATTTGTCACATGCGCCGAATACAACAAGTGTTGACCTTACCGTTAAATGCTTACTTACAAGCCCTTAACCAACAGTGCAGTTCAAGAAAGAGTTAAGAAAATATTTACCAAATAAACTAAAGTAAAAAATAATAAGAAGTAAGACAATAAAATAACGAGGTTATATACAGGGGGTACCGATACCGAGTCAATGTGCGGGGGTACAGGTTAGTCGAGGTAATTTGTAGATGTACAGTTGAAGTCGGAAGCTTACATACACCTTATCCAAATACATTTAAATTCAGTTTTTCCCAATTCCTGACATTTAATCCTAGTAAAAATTCCCTGTCTTAGGTCAGTTAGGATCACCACTTTATTTTAAGAATGTGAAATGTCAGAATAATAGTAGAGATAATTATTTATTAAATCTTCTATTTCTTTCATCACATTCCCAGTGGGTCAGAAGTTTACATACACTCAATTAGTATTTGGTAGCATTACCTTTACATTTGTATCCTTCCACAAGCCTTCCACAAGCTTCCACAAGCTTGTATCCTTCCACAAGCTTCCCACAATAAGTTGGGTGAATTTTGGCCCAATCCTCCTGACAGAGCTGGTGTAACTGAGTCAGGTTTGTAGGCCTCCTTGCTCGCACACGCTTTTTCAGCCACTCCAATACCTTGACTTTGTTGTCCTTAAGCCATTTTGCCACAACTTTGGAAATATTCTTGGGGTCATTGTCCATTTGGAAGACCCATTTGCAACCAAGCTTTACTTCCTGACTGATGTCTTGAGATGTTGCTTCAATATATCCACATAATTTTCCAGCCTCATGATGCCATCTATTTTGTGAAGTGCACCAGTCCCTCATGTAGCAAAGCACCCCCACAACATGATTCTGCCACCCCCGTGCTTCACGGTTGGGATGGTGTTCTTCGGCTTGCAAGCATCCCCCTTTTTCCTCAAAACATAACGATGGTCATTATGGCCAAACAGTTCTATTTTTGTTTCATCAGACCATAGGAAATTTCTCCCAAAATTACGATCTTTGTCCCCATGTGCAGTTGCAAACCGTAGTCTGGCTTTTTTATGGCGGTTTTGGAGAAGTGGCTTCTTCCTTGCCAAGCTGCCTTTCAGGTTATGTCGATATAGGACTCGTTTTACTGTGGATATAGATACTTTTATACCTGTTTCCTCCAGCATCTTCACAAGGTCCTTTGCTGTTGTTCTGGGATTGATTTGCACTTTTCGCACCACAATACATTCATCTCTAGGAGACAGAACGCATCTCCTTCCTGAGTGGTATGACGGTTGCGTGGTCCCATGGTGTTTATACTTGCGTACTATTGTTTGTACAGATGAACGTGGTACCTTGGCTGATTTCGTTTGATTTTTCAATGATGTCATGCAAGGAGGCACTGAGTTTGAAGGTAGGCCTTGAAATACATCCACAGGTACACCTCCAATTGACTCAAATTATGTCAATTAGTCTATCAGAAGCTTCTAAAGCCATGACATCATTTTCTGGAATTTAAAGGCACAGTCAACTTAGGGTATGTAAACTTCTGACCCACTGGAATTGTGATACAGTGAATTATAATTGAAATAATCTGTCTGTAAACAATTGTTGGAAAAATGACTTGTGTAATGCACAAAGTAGATGTTCGGGTAGAGGGGTGGTCATCTACCCAGACATCTTATGTCTCTTCTCCTCCCCTCAGGTTCCTGTCAGGTAGAGGGGTGGTCATCTACCCAGATATCTTATGTCTCTTCTCCTCCCCTCAGGTTCCTGTCAGGTAGAGGGGTGGTCATCTACCCAGATATCTTATTAACACTCTTCTCCTCCCCTCAGGTTCCTGTCAGGTAGAGGGGTGGTCATCTACCCAGACATCTTATGTCTCTTCTCCTCCCCTCAGGTTCCTGTCAGGTAGAGGGGTGGTCATCTACCCAGATATCTTATGTCTCTTCTCCTCCCCTCAGGTTCCTGTCAGGTAGAGGGGTGGTCATCTACCCAGATATCTTATTAACACTCTTCTCCTCCCCTCAGGTTCCTGTCAGGTAGAGGGGTGGTCATCTACCCAGACATCTTATGTCTCTTCTCCTCCCCTCAGGTTCCTGTCAGGTAGAGGGGTGGTCATCTACCCAGATATCTTATTAACACTCTTCTCCTCCCCTCAGGTTCCTGTCAGGTAGAGGGGTGGTCATCTACCCAGACATCGGGGACAAGCTGGACATTATCTGCCCCAAGGCTGAGCCAGGACGAGACTATGAGTTCTATAAGCTGTACCTGGTCAGGAGGGAGCAGGCGGAGGGGTGCAGCACGGTCATGGACCCCAACGTACTGGTCAACTGTAACAAGCCAGAGAAGGACATCAAGTTCACCATCAAGTTCCAGGAGTTTAGTCCCAACTATATGGGCCTGGAGTTTAAGAAGAATATGAATTACTACATTACATGTGAGTACTGAATAAAGCTTTATAAAGTTGAGCCAAGAGTAGGAGAAAAACTCTACCTCTTTTTCCTTTACCCCAAGCTTTGACTATGTACAGACTCAGTGAGCATAACCTTGCTATTGAGAGCATAGCCTTGCTATTGAGAGCATAGCCTTGCTATTGAGAGAGGCCGCCGTAGGCAGAGCTGGCTCTCAGGAGAAGACAGGCTATGTGCACACTACCCACAAAATGAGGTGGAAACTGAGCTGCACTTCCTAACCTCCTGCCAAATGTATGACCATATTAGAGACACATATTTCCCTCAGATTACACAGACCCACAAAGAATTCGAAAACAAACCCATTTTGATGAACTCTCATATCTACTGCGTGAAATACCACAGTGTGCCATCGCAGCAGCAAGATTTGTGACCTGCTGCCACAAGAAAAGGGCAACCAGTGAAGAACAAACACCATTGTAAATACAACCCATATTTATGTTTATTTATTTTCCCTTTTGTACTTTAACTATTTGCACATCATTACAACACTGTATATATACATAATATGACATTTGAAATGTCTTTATTCTTTTGGAACTTCTGTGAGTGTAATGTTTACTGTTACTTTTTATTGTTTATTTCACTTTTGTTTATTATCTATTTCACTTGCTTTGGCAATGTTAACATATTTTTCCCATGCCAATAAAGCCCTTAAATTTAAATATAAAAATTGAGTTCAGCTTGAAGCTCTCCCCCCTCCTCCCTCTCTCATTGGGGGAGAGAGAGTTCAGCCCTCCCCCCTCCTCCCTCTCTCATTGGGGGAGAGAGAGTTCAGCCTGTAGCCCTCCCCCCTCCTCCCTCTCTCATTGGGGGAGAGAGAGTTCAGCCCTCACCCCTCCTCCCTCTCTCAGTGGGGGAGAGAGAGGTCAGCCTGTAGCCCTCCCCCCTCCTCCCTCTCTCAGTGGGGGAGAGAGAGTTCAGCCCTCCCCCCTCCTCCCTCTCTCAGTGGGGGAGAGAGAGTTCAGCCTGTAGCCCCCCCCCCTCCTCCCTCTCTCAGTGGGGGAGAGAGAGGTCAGCCTGTAGCCCCCCCCTCCTCCCTCTCTCAGTGGGGGAGAGAGAGGTCAGCCTGTAGCCCTCACCCCTCCTCCCTCTCTCAGTGGGGGAGAGAGAGTTCAGCCTGTAGCCCCCCCCTCCTCCCTCTCTCAGTGGGGGAGAGAGAGTTCAGCCTGTAGCCCTCCCCCCTCCTCCCTCTCTCAGTGGGGGAGAGAGAGTTCAGCCTGTAGCCCCTCCTCCCTCTCTCAGTGGGGGAGAGAGAGTTCAGCCTGTAGCCCTCCCCCATCCTCCCTCTCTCAGTGGGGGAGCGAGAGTTCAGCCTGTAGCCCTCCCCCATCCTCCCTCTCTCAGTGGGGGAGAGAGAGTTCAGCCTGTAGCCCTCCCCCATCCTCCCTCTCTCAGTGGGGGAGCGAGAGCAGCAAATGGTTTCACAAGGTTGAATTCTCCTATATAAACAGAAAGACAGTCCTCATGGGGTCTCTGTATGGATTATGGTCTTTCTGAGTAAGAGTTCCTTGGACTCCAGGGGGGTAGAGGTCAGGGTTATAGGTCAGGGTTAAAGTTAAGGGGTCATTGAGACTCAGCAGGGGTCAGCAGTGATGATAACCTCTGACCTAACCTCCAGACCAGGGTCCTCAGCAGGGCTCCCATAGCTCCCAGTACATACTTGTCATAAACCCATCTAACATTACAACTGTTCCAGCCCCATTACAGGCATGCTACTAATGTTAGTGGAGCCCAATAGAGCTGAACTGACACTATGTAGAGCTGAGCGAGCTGAGCATAGATGGTACAGAGAGAGAGAGGGAGAGAGGGAGAGAAAAGACAGAGCCTCCTCCCGAGTGGCGCAGCGGTCTAAGGCAGTGCTTGAGGCGTCACTACAGACCCGGGTTTGATCCCAGGCTGTGTCACATGAGGTGGCGCACAATTGGCCCAGCGTCGGTCGCCAGCTGGACGGTGTTTCCCCCAAGACTGTAACTACCAATTGGGGAGAAAAAGGGGTAAAAAAAATGTATATTTGTCAGACAGTCAGACATTCAGACACACAGAGACAGACAGGCTAGACAGGCTAGACAGGACAGACAGGCTAGACAGGACAGACAGGACAGACAGGCCAGACAGGACAGACAGGACAGACAGGCCATTTTGTGACATCTACTGATGTAAGAAGGGCTTTATGAATACATTTGATTGATTGATTGACTGATTGATTGATTAGAGAGAGGGAGAGAGAGATAAAAGGCTAGAGAGAGGGAGAGAGTTAAAAGGTCAAGGTTAAATTTCCCAGTGAAGGAACATCAGATCAGCACTGCCCTAGATAGGAGCTGCCACGCACACGGCCGCATATGCATACACACACATACACAGAATCAAGATTAGTAGGTTTATCCCTGTGTGTCCATGTCAACAACATTCTGCTTGTGTTTACTAGTGGTGTATGGTGTTGACTAGTGGTGTATGGTGTTTACTAGCGGTGTATGGTGTTTACTAGCGGTGTGTGGTGTTTACTAGCGGTGTGTGGTGTTTAGTAGTGGTGTGTGGTGTTTAGTAGTGGTGTGTGATGTTTAGTAGGGGTGTGGGATGTTTAGTAGGGGTGTGGGATGTTTAGTAGGGGTGTGTGGTGTTTAGTAGGGGTGTGTGGTGTTTACTAGTGGTGTGTGGTGTTTACTAGTGGTGTGTGGTGTTTAGTAGTGGTGTGTGGTGTTTAGTAGTGGTGTGTGGTGTTTAGTAGTGGTGTGTGGTGTTTAGTAGTGGTGTGTGGTGTTTAGTAGTGGTGTGTGGTGTTTAGTAGTGGTGTGGGATGTTTAGTAGTGGTGTGGGATGTTTAGTAGTGGTGTGTGATGTTTAGTAGTGGTGTATGGTGTTTAGTAGTGGTGTATGGTGTTTAGTAGTGGTGTGTGGTGTTTAGTAGTGGTGTGTGGTGTTTAGTAGTGGTGTGGGATGTTTAGTAGTGGTGTGTGGTGTTTACTAGTGGTGTATGGTGTTTAGTAGTGGTGTGTGGTGTTTAGTAGTGGTGTGTGGTGTTTAGTAGTGGTGTGTGGTGTTTAGTAGTGGTGTGTGGTGTTTACTAGTGGTGTGTGATGTTTACTAGGGGTGTGTGGTATTTAGTAGTGGTGTGTGGTGTTTACTAGTTGTTTACTAGTGGTGTGTGATGTTTACTAGGGGTTTGTGGTGTTTAGTAGTGGTGTGTGGTGTTTACTAGTGGTGTGTGATGTTTACTAGGGGTTTGTGTTGTTTACTAGGGGTTTGTGGTGTTTAGTAGTGGTGTGTGGTGTTTAGTAGTGGTGTGTGATGTTTAGTAGGGGTGTGTGATGTTTAGTAGGTGTGTGGGATGTTTTAGTAGGGGTTTGTGGTGTTTACTAGTGGTGTGTGGTGTTTACTAGGGGTTTGTGGTGTTTACTAGTGGTGTGTGGTGTTTACTAATGGTGTGTGATGTTTACTAGTGGTGTGTGGTGTTTAGTAGTGGTGTGTGATGTTTAGTAGTGGTGTTTACTAGTGGTGTGTGATGTTTACTAGGGGTGTGTGATGTTTACTAGGGGTTTGTGGTGTTTACTAGTGGTGTGTGGTGTTTACTAGGGGTTTGTGGTGTTTACTAGTGGTGTGTGGTGTTTACTAATGGTGTGTGATGTTTACTAGTGGTGTGTGGTGTTTAGTAGTGGTGTGTGATGTTTAGTAGTGGTGTGTGGTGTTTACTAGTGGTGTGTGGTGTTTACTAGTGGTGTGTGGTGTTTACTAGTGGTGTGTGGTGTTTATTAGTGGTGTGTGGTGTTTAGTAGTGGTGTGTGATGTTTAGTAGGGGTGTGTGATGTTTAGTAGGGGTGTGTGATGTTTAGTAGGGGTGTGGGATGTTTAGTAGGGGTGTGTGGTGTTTAGTAGGGGTGTGTGATGTTTAGTAGTGGTGTGTGATGTTTAGTAGGGGTGTGTGATGTTTAGTAGGGGTGTGTGATGTTTAGTAGGGGTGTGGGATGTTTAGTAGTGGTGTGTGATGTTTAGTAGTGGTGTGTGATGTTTAGTAGTGGTGTGTGATGTTTAGTAGGGGTGTGTGATGTTTAGTAGGGGTGTGTGATGTTTAGTAGGGGTGTGGGATGTTTAGTAGTGGTGTGGGATGTTTAGTAGTGGTGTGTGATGTTTAGTAGTGGTGTGTGATGTTTAGTAGTGGTGTGTGATGTTTAGTAGGGGTGTGTGATGTTTAGTAGGGGTGTGTGATGTTTAGTAGGGGTGTGTGATGTTTAGTAGGGGTGTGGGATGTTTAGTAGTGGTGTGTGATGTTTAGTAGTGGTGTTTAGTAGTGGTGTGTGATGTTTATTAGTGGTGTTTAGTAGTGGTGTATGGTGTTTAGTAGTGGTGTGGGATGTTTAGTAGTGGTGTGTGATGTTTAGTAGTGGTGTATGGTGTTTAGTAGTGGTGTATGGTGTTTAGTAGTGGTGTGTGGTGTTTAGTAGTGGTGTGTGGTGTTTAGTAGTGGTGTGGGATGTTTAGTAGTGGTGTGTGGTGTTTACTAGTGGTGTATGGTGTTTAGTAGTGGTGTGTGGTGTTTAGTAGTGGTGTGTGGTGTTTAGTAGTGGTGTGTGGTGTTTAGTAGTGGTGTATGGTGTTTACTAGTGGTGTGTGATGTTTACTAGGGGTGTGTGGTGTTTAGTAGTGGTGTGTGGTGTTTACTAGTTGTTTACTAGTGGTGTGTGATGTTTACTAGCGGTGTGTGGTGTTTACTAGTGGTGTGTGATGTTTACTAGGGGTTTGTGTTGTTTACTAGGGGTTTGTGTTGTTTACTAGTGGTTTGTGGTGTTTAGTAGTGGTGTGTGGTGTTTAGTAGTGGTGTGTGATGTTTAGTAGGGGTGTGTGATGTTTAGTAGGTGTGTGGGATGTTTAGTAGGGGTTTGTGGTGTTTACTAGTGGTGTGTGGTGTTTACTAGGGGTTTGTGGTGTTTACTAGTGGTGTGTGGTGTTTACTAATGGTGTGTGATGTTTACTAGTGGTGTGTGGTGTTTAGTAGGGGTGTGTGATGTTTAGTAGGGGTGTGTGATGTTTAGTAGGGGTGTGTGATGTTTAGTAGGGGTGTGGGATGTTTAGTAGGGGTGTGGGATGTTTAGTAGGGGTGTGTGATGTTTAGTAGGGGTGTGGGATGTTTAGTAGTGGTGTGTGATGTTTAGTAGTGGTGTGTGATGTTTAGTAGGGGTGTGTGATGTTTAGTAGGGGTGTGTGGTTTTTAGTAGGGGTGTGTGGTGTTTAGTAGTGGTGTGTGATGTTTAGTAGTGGTGTGTGGTGTTTAGTAGGGGTGTGTGATGTTTAGTAGGGGTGTGTGATGTTTAGTAGGGGTGTGTGATGTTTAGTAGGGGTGTGTGATGTTTAGTAGGGGTGTGGGATGTTTAGTAGGGGTGTGGGATGTTTAGTAGGGGTGTGTGATGTTTAGTAGGGGTGTGGGATGTTTAGTAGGGGTGTGGGATGTTTAGTAGGGGTGTGTGATGTTTAGTAGTGGTGTGTGATGTTTAGTAGGGGTGTGTGATGTTTAGTAGGGGTGTGTGGTGTTTAGTAGTGGTGTGTGATGTTTAGTAGTGGTGTGTGGTGTTTAGTAGGGGTGTGTGGTGTTTACTAGTGGTGTGTGATGTTTAGTAGTGGTGTGTGGTGTTTAGTAGGGGTGTGGGATGTTTAGTAGGGGTGTGGGATGTTTAGTAGTGGTGTGTGATGTTTAGTAGTGGTGTGTGATGTTTAGTAGTGGTGTGGGATGTTTAGTAGGGGTGTGTGATGTTTAGTAGGGGTGTGGGATGTTTAGTAGGGGTGTGTGATGTTTAGTAGGGGTGTGGGATGTTTAGTAGTGGTGTGTGATGTTTAGTAGTGGTGTGGGATGTTTAGTAGGGGTGTGTGGTGTTTAGTAGGGGTGTGTGGTGTTTAGTAGGGGTGTGTGATGTTTACTAGTGGTGTGTGATGTTTACTAGGGGTTTGTGGTGTTTAGTAGGGGTGTGTGATGTTTACTAGGGCTTTGTGGTGTTTAGTAGGGGTGTGTGATGTTTACTAGGGCTTTGTGGTGTTTACTAGTGGTGTGTGGTGTTTAGTAGTGGTGTGTGATGTTTACTAGTGGTGTGTGGTGTTTACTAGTGGTGTGTGGTGTTTACTAGTGGTGTGTGGTGTTTACTAGTGGTGTGTGGTGTTTACTAGTGGTGTGTGGTAGTGGTGTGTGATGTTTACTAGTGGTGTGTGGTGTTTACTAGTGGTGTGTGGTGTTTACTAGTGGTGTGTGGTGTTTACTAGTGGTGTGTGGTGTTTACTAGTGGTGTGTGGTAGTGGTGTGTGATGTTTACTAGTGGTGTGTGGTGTTTACTAGTGGTGTATGATGTATCAAATCAAATGTTTTTTGTCACATGTGCTGAATACAACAGGTGTAGACTTTACAATGAAATGCTTACTTACAAGCCCTTAACCAACAATGCTTTAAGAAGTTTTAAGAAAAATAAGTGTTAAGTAAAAAATAGATAATAAAAGCAACAAATAATTAAACAGCAGCAGTAAAATAACAGTAGAGAGGCTATATACAGGGGGTACCAGTACAGAGTCAATGTGCGGGGGCACCAGTTAGTTGAGGTAATTGAGGTAATATGTACATGTAAGTAGAGTTAAAGGGACTATGCATAGATAATAAACAGGAAGTAGCAGCAGCGTAAAAGAGGGTTCTGGGTAGCTATCTGATTAGCTGACCAGGAGTCTTATGGCTTTGGGGTAAAATCTGTTTAGAAGTTTCTTGGACCTAGACTTGGCACTCCAGTACTGCTTGCCGTGCGGTAGCCAAATCTTTTCAGTCTCTTGAGGGGGAATAGGTTTTGTCGTGCCCTCTTCACGACTGTCTTGGTGTGCTTGGACCATGATAGTTGTTGGTGATGTGGACACCAAGGAACTTGAAGCTCTCAACCTGCTCCACTACAGCCCCGTCGATGAGAATGGGGGCGTGCCCGGTCCGTCCTTTACCTGTAGTCCACAATCATCTCCTTTGTCTTGATCACGTCGAGGGAGAGGTTGTTGTCCTGTTTACTAGTGGTGTATGGTGTTTACTATTGGTGTATGGGCTGTATGCCATGCCCTCCTACTGACTGTAGAGCGAGAGCTGGGCTGGTTGTCTCTCTTAGTCATTGTCATGATATCTCATTTTGAAAGGATGAGCCGTGTAGTGTGTGTGTGGGCGTGTGTGTGTTTGTGCAGCGCAGGGTTATTGAGGTTGGTTATTGTACTGGTTTTATTATTACTGAGAGAGGGGGAGAGAGAGGGGGAGAGAGAGAGAGAGAGGGAGAGAGAGAGAGAGAGGCCACTTTCATTATCATATTCACGGTCAGTGAATGGTAACCATTGGTTACGATAGAACCCTCTCTGAGATGAATCTCATATTCATGTATTCATCTAAATTAATCTTGTCCCTGCATCGCATCTCTTAACACACACTGATCCCCTTGACAAACACACACACAGACACACAAACACAACCACTCGTCCTGTCTCAGCTGTGATGTACTCAAATCAAATCAAATTGTATTAGTCACATGCGCCGAATACAGCAGGTGTCACGCCCTGACCGTAGATTGCTTTGTATGTTTCTATTTTTAGATTGGTCAGGGTGTGATGTGGGTGGGTATTCTATGTCTGGGTATTCTATGTTGTAGGTCTAGGTTTTCTATTTCTATGTGTTTGGCCTGGTGTGGTTCCCAATCAGAGGCAGCTGTCTATCGTTGTCTCTGATTGGGAGCCATATTTAGGTAGCCTGTTTTCACACTTTTGTTTGTGGGTGGTTGTTTCCTGTTTAGTGTTTTGTTTCACCTTTCAGGACTGTTCGTTTGTCGTTTTTGTTGTTTGTCAAGTGTTTTCGTATTTTATAAAACAAAATATGACCACTTACCACGCTGCACCTTGGTCCTCCTCTCCTTCCACCAACGAAAGCCCTTACAGCAGGTGTAGACCTTACTGTGAAACGCTTAATTACGAGCCACTAACCAACAGGGCCGTTTCAAAAATAAAGAATAAGAGATACAAGTAACAAGTAATGAAAGAGTAGCAGTAAAAAATAACAATATATACAGGGGGGTGCCAGTACAGAGTCAATGTGCGGGGGCACCGGTTAGTTAAGGTAGTATGTACATGTAGGTAGAGTTAATTAAAGTGACTAATGCATAGATGACAGCAGAGAGTGGCAGTGGTGTGGGGGTGGGGCAATGCAAATAGTCTGGGTAGCCATTTGACTAGATGTTCAGGAGTCTTATGGCTTGGGGGTAGAAGCTGTTCAGAAGCCTCTTGGACCTAGACTTGGCGCTCCGGTACCGCTTTCCGTGTGGTAGCAGAGAGAACAGTACACTAGGGTGGCTGGAGTCTTTGACAATTCTTAGGGCCTTCCTCTGACACCGCCTGGTATAGATGTCTTGGATGGCAGGCAGCTTAGCCCCAGTGATGTACTGGGCCGTTCGCACTACCCTCTGTAGTGCCTTGTGGTCGAAGGCCGAGCTGTTGCCATACCTGGCAGTGATGAAACCAGTCAGGATGCTCTCGATGGTGCAGCTGGAGAACCTTTTGAGGATCTGGGGACCCATGCCAAATCTTTTGTCTCCTGAGGGGGAATAGGATTTGTCATGCCCGCTTCACAACTGTCATGGCGTGCTTGGACCATTGGACCGTTGGCCAGGTCGCAGTTGTAAATGAGAACTTGTTCTCAACTAGCTTACCTGGTTAAATAAAGGTTAAATAAAAAAATTATAAACATTTTTAGTTTGTTGGTGATGTGGACACCAAGGAACTTGAAGCTGTCAACCTGCTCCACTGCAGCCCCGTCGATGAGAATGGGAGCGTGCTCGGTCCTCTTTTTCCTGTAGTCCACAATCATCTCCTTTGTATTGATCACATTGAGGGAGAGGTTGTTGTCCTGGCACCACATGGCCAGGTCTCTGACCTCCTCCTTATAGGCTGTCTCGTTGTTGTCGGTGATCATGCCTACCACTGTTGTGTCATCTGCAAATTTAATGATGGTGTTGGAGTCGTGCCTGGCCGTGCAGTCATGAGTGAAAAGGGAGTACAGGAGGGAACTGAGCATGCACCCATGAGGGACCCCTGTGTTGAGGATCAGCGTGACGGATGTGTTGTTACCTTCCCTTACCACCTGGGGGCGGCCCGTCAGGAAGTCCAGGATCCAGTTGCAGAGAGAGGTGTTTAGTCCCAGGGTTCTTAGCTTGTTGATGAGCTTTGAGGGCACTACAGTGTTGAACGCTGAGCTGTAGTCAATGAACAGTAAATGACATGGCCGAAATCGAGGATCAGTAGGATGGTCAGTTTTACGAGGGTATGTTTGGCAGCATGAGTGAAGGATGCTTTGTTGCGAAATAGGAAGCCAATTCTAGATTTAATTTTGGATTGGAGATGCTTAATGTGAGTCTGGAAGGAGATTTTTTTTTTCTAACCAGAAACCTAGGTATTTGTAGTTGTCCACATATTCTAAGTCAGAACCATCCAAAGTAGTGATGCTGGACGGGCGGGCGGGCAGGTGCGGGCAGCGATCAGTTGAAGAGCATTTAGTTTTACTTGCATTTAAGAGCAGTTGGAGGCCACGGAAGGAGAGTTGTATGGCATTGAAGCTCATCTGAGGATAGTTAACACAGTGTCCAAAGAAGGGCCAGAGGTATACAGAATGGTGTCGTCTGCGTAGAGGTGGATCAGAGAATCACCAGCAGCAAGAGCGACATCATTGATGTATACAGAGAAGAGAGTCGGCCCGAGAATTGAACCCTGCGGCACCCCCATAGAGACTGCCAGAGGTCCGGACAACAGGCCCTCCGGTTTGACACTGAACTCTATCAGAGAAGTAGTTGGTGAACCAGGCGAGGCAATCATTTGAGAAACCAAGGCTGTTGAGTCTGCCGATAAGAATGTGGTGATTGACAGAGTCGAAAGCCTTGGCCAGGTCGATGAATACGGCTGCACAGTAATGTCTCTTATCGATGGCAGTTATGATATCGTTTAGGACCTTGAGCATGGCTGAGGTGCACCTATGACCAGCTCTGAAACCAGATTGCATAGCGGAGAAGGTACGGTGGGATTCGAAATGGTCGGTAATCTGTTTGTTGACTTGGCTTTCGAAGACCTTAGAAAGGCAGGGTAGGATAGATATAGGTCTGTAGCAGTTTGGGTCTAAAGTGTCTCCCCCTGTGAAGAGGGGGATGACCGCGGCAGCTTTCCAATCTTTGGGAATCTCAGACGATACAAAAGAGACAGCAATAGGGGTTGCAACAATTTCGGCAGATCATTTTAGAAAGAGAAGGTCCAGATTGTCTAGCCCGGCTGATTTGTAGGGTTCCAGATTTTGCAGCTCTTTCAGAACATCAGCTATCTGGATTTGGGTGAAGGAGAAATGGGGGAGGATTGGGTGAGTTGCTGTGGGGGGTGCAGGGATGTTGAATGGGGTAGGGGTAGCCAGGTGGAAAGCATGGCCAGCCGTAGAAAAATGCTTATTGAAAATCTCAATTATAGTGGATTTATCGGTGGTCAAATCAAATCAGATCAAATGTATTTATATAGCCCGTCTTACATCAGCTGATATCTCAAAGTGCTGAACAGAAACCCAGCCTAAAACCCCAAACAGCAAGCAATGCAGGTGTAAAAGCACGGTGGCCAGGAAAAACTCCCGAGAAAGGCCAACACCTAGCAAGAAACCTAGAGAGGAACCAGGCTATGAGGGGTGGCCAGTCCTCTTCTGGCTGTGCCGGGTGGAGATTATAACAAAACATGGCCAAGATGTTCAAATGTTCATAAATTACCAGCATTGTCAAATAATAATAATCACAGTTGTTGTCGAGGATTCAACAAGTCAGCACCTCAGGAGTAAATGTCAGTTGGCTTTTCATAGCCGAACATTTAGAGTATCTCTACCGCTCCTGCTGTCTCTAGAGAGTTGAAAACAGCAGGTCTGGGACAGGTAGCACGTCCGGTGAACAGGTCAGGGTTCCATAGCCGCAGGCAGAATAGTTGAAACTGGAGCAGCAGCACGGCCAGGTGGACTGGGTACAGCAAGGAGTCATCATGCCAGGTAGTCCTGAGGCATGGTCCTAGGGCTCTCTCCTCCGAGAGAGAGAAAGAAAGAGAGAATTAGAGAGAGCATACTTAAATTCACACAGGACACCAGATAAGACAGGAGAAGTACTCCAGATATAACAGACTGACCCTAGCCCCCCGACACACATGCAGCATAAATACTGGAGGCTGAGACAGAAGGGGTCAGGAGACACTGTGGCCCCATCTGATGATACCCCCGGACAGGGCCAAACAGGCAGGATATAACCCCACCCACTTTGCCAAAGCACAGCCCCCACACCACTAGAGGGATATCTTCAACCACCAACTTACCATCCTGAGACAAGGCTGAGTATAGCCCACAAAGATCTCCGCCACGGTACAATCCTAGGGGCGCGCCAACCCAGACAGGAAGATCACGTCAGTGACTCAACCCACTGAAGTGACGCACCCCTCCTAGGGACGGCATGGAAGAGCACCAGTAAGCCAGTGAGTCAGCCCCTGTAATAGGGTTAGAGGCAGAGAATCCCAGTGGAGAGAGGGGAACCGGCCAGGCAGAGACAGCAAGGGCGGTTCGTTTTTCCAGAGCCTTTCCGTTCATCTTCAAACTACTGGGCCAGACTACACTCAATCATATGACCCACTGAAGAGATGAGTCTTCAGTAAAGACTTAAAGGTTGAGTCTGCGTCTCTCACATGGGTAGGCAGACCATTCCATAAAAATGTAGCTCTATAGGAGAAAGCCCTGCCTCCAGCTGTTTGCTTAGAAATTCTAGGGACAATTAGGAGGCCTGCGTCTTGTGACCGTAGGGTACATGTAGGTATGTACGGCAGGACGAAATCGGAAAGATAGGTAGGAGCAAGCCCATGTAATGCTTTGTAGGTTAGCAGTAAAACCTTGAAATCAGCCCATGCCTTAACAGGAAGCCAGTGTAGGGAGGCTAGCACTGGAGGAATATGATCACTGGTGACAGTGTTTCCTAGCCTCAGTGCAGTGGGCAGCTGGGAGGAGGTGCTCTTATTCTCCATGGACTTTACAGTGTCCCAGAACTTTTTGAGTGTGTGCTACAGGATGCAAATTTCTGCTTGAAAAAGCTAGCCTTAGCTGCCTGTGTATATTGGTTCCTATCTCTCTTTCCAACCCCCTTTCCTTCCATCCTCTTCCCTCTCTCTTCTGTATTCTATCTTCCCTCTATCCTCTCCTCTCCATACATCCTCTTCTTTTTATACCCCTATCTCTCCCTCCCCCTCCTCTCCCTCCCTCCATTCTCCTCTCCCTTCTTCCTCCTCTCCCTCCTTCCTCCTCTTCCTCCTTCCTCCTCTCACTCCTTCCTCCTCTCCCTCCTTCCTCCTCTCTCTCCTTCCTCCTCTCTCTCCTTCCTCCTCTCTCTCACACTATGAGTGCAATGGGGGAATGAGTTTGTGTATTCTCCCTTCTCCCCCTCTTTCAATTCAATTTCAATTCAATTTAAGGGCTTTATTGGCATGGGAAACATATGTTAACATTGCCAAAGCAAGAGAAGCAGATAATAAACAAAACTGAAATAAACAATAAAAATTAACAGTAAACATTATACTCACAGAAGTTACAAAATAATAAAGACATTTCAAATGTCATATTATGTCTACATACAGTGTTGTAACGATGTCCAAATAGTGAAAGTACAAAAGGGAAAATAAATAAACGTAAGTATGGGTTGTATTTACAATGGTGTTAGTTCTTCACTGGTTGCCCTTTTCTTGTGGCAACAGGTCACAAATCTTGCTGCTGTGATGGAACACTATGGTATTTCAGCTTTCCTTAAGTTTGGGTCAGTCACAGTGGTCAGGTATTCTGCCACTGTGTACTCTCTGTTTAGGGCCAAATAGCATTCTAGTTTGCTTTGTTTTTTTGTTAATTCTTTCCAATGTGTCAAGTATTTATCCTTTGGTTTTCTCATGATTTGGTTTGGTCTAATTGTGTTGCTGTCCTGGGGCTCTGTGGGGTCTGTTTGTGTTTGTGAACAGAGCCCTGGACCAGCTTGCTTAGGGGGCTCTTCTCCAGGTTTATTTCTCTGTAGGTGAAGGCTTTGTTATGGAAGGTTTGTGAATCGCTTCGTATTAAGTGGTTGTAGAATCTAGCGTCTCTTTTCTGGATTTTGATAATTAGCAGGTATCGGCTCTGCATGCATTATTTGGTGTTTTACGTGGTACACCGAGGATATTTTTGCAGAATTCTGCATACAGTCTCAATTTGGTGTTTGTCCCACTTTGTGAATTCTTGGTTGGTGAGCGGACCCCAGAATTCACAACCATCAAGGGCAATGGGTTCTATAACTGATTCAAGTATTTTTTGCCAGATCCTAATTGGTATGTTGAATTTTATG